>NW_012104654.1:1003161-1037065 GCF_000951045.1 Mandrillus leucophaeus
AGTGGGGGAGCTTTTTGAGCCAGGAGGAGCCAGGAAAAGGAATTTCACAAGATAATATCATCGCTTAAGGCAAGGACCGGCCATTTTCACTTCTTTTGTGGTGGAATGTCATCAGTTAAGGCGAGGCAGGGCATTTGCACTTCTTTTGTGATTCTTCAGTTACTTCAGGCCAGCTGGGCGTTTACGTGCAAGTCACAGGGGATGCAATGGCTTGGCTTGGGCTCAGAGGCCTGACACTAAACATTTCTCTTTTCCTAAAGAACTTTTTCCTCTTTTGAGATTCCTGTATCATGGGGGAAGTTGTCATAATCACTGACAAACCCTCTAGCATGAATTAGTTTGTTCAAATTACATTTCTACAAGCACACTTTTATAAAAAAACAAACAAAAGTCAGTTTTTGAAGATGCTAGAAATCTGTTAGGGGAAGGTTGGGCATAACTGCAAAGGTTACGAAAATTATAGGGCAGTGCATTCATGATGAATTATATAAATATAAAATTCTACAGCAGTTTAGAGTAGGGGGAATCATGGAAAGCCTCTAGGAGGAGGTAGGACTTGAACTAGGAAAGATAAAATACAAGTGGAAAAATGTAGTAATCATCCAAAGTTTTGCTACAGTCACCATTGGGACACTTTTCTTTGAGGGGATAATATCTGAGCCAATAGTTTTGAAAAATTGATCTGGAAGGCACCAGACCTCTTCTGGCTCATGCTACCAGGCTGTCTTCCCTGCGTTCTCACAGGTTCCCCAGCCCTCAACCCTGCCGTTTATTCTACTAAGAGCAGTAGAGGGGTCTAAAACTCTAATTGGATCCTAATATGACTCCTCATTGGTTTTAGGAGAAAATTTAAACCGACACACCTGGTTTACAAGCAAGGTCTAGCTTCAACTCTCCCCCTCCCCAACACTGAATTTCAGCTATGTTCTCTCTCTTCCTGGTTTTGAACGGTGATTCCTCCCTCCCACCACCAACCTAGTTAGCTTGCGTGCATCTTTCTGTCTTCATGCTACAGATCATTTCTTCCAGAAACCTACTCTGAATCCCCAGACTATATCCCTTTTTTTTTTTCTTTTCTTTTCTTGTTCTTTTGAGACAGAGTCTCTCTCTTTTCCCAGGCTGGAGTCAGTAGCGCAATCTTAGCTCACTGCAACCTCCACCTCCTGGGTTCAAGTGATTTCCCCCCCTCAGCCTTCTAAGTAGCTGCGATTACAAGCAGGTGCCACCATGCCTGGCTAATTTTTCTATTTTTAGTAGATACAGATTTTCACCATGTTGGCCAGGCTGGTCTTGAACTCCTGACCTCAGGTGATCCACCCACCTCGGCCTCCCAAGATGCTGGGATTACAGGCGTGAGCCACTGCGCCTGGCCCCTAGATCGCTTTCTACTATGTGTCAGCACTGTTCAACCCAGTGAATCTGCTGCTGACAAGTGAGTCACAGTCTCTGCTCTTGGTGGAGTTCCCATTCTGGTTGGACAAGACACAGAATCATCAAGTAAACATAAATATACAGATAATTTCAGATGATGTTAAGGATTGTAATAAAAATAAAACAGAATGGCGGGCCAGGGAACAACGAACAATGAAGGGGACATGTCCTGCTTCCATGAAGTAATAGGGAGTTTGGGGCCTTCCCACATGTTCCTCTTGTACCCTGCACTTCCCCATTAGCAGTAATAACTTAATGTGATAGCAACTTTTTTTTTTTTTTGAGACAGAGTCTTGCTCTGTCACCCAGGCTGGAGTGCAGTGGTGTCATCTCGGCTCACTGCAACCTCCATCTCCTGGGTTCAAGTGATTCTCCTGCCTCAGCCTCCCAAATAGCTGGGACCACAGGTGCATGCCAGCATGCCCAGCTGACTTTTTGTAGCAGCCATTTTTTTAAACCTATTTTCTGTGCGAGATTAAAAATGCAGGGTCAAGGTCTATCCATTTCTTTATTTTCCTCTAGTTGTTAACATGGTGCCCAGAATATAGTGCTTGATAAATATTTGTGGAATGAATGAGAGATTAGACAGGAGAAAGACTTGGAATTTGAAGGCCATTATAGTTGTCCAGATAGAGCTCATGAGGGCCTGGGCTAAGATGGCGTGACACTCAGGATAGAAAACAGAGGCTGGATGTGATGAGTGGTATTGTAGAGGAAATAACAGGAGCTGGTGACTAACTGGAAAAGGGAAGGAGATCAGAAGGAGTAAAGGACACCACCTTTAAGTCTTTGAACACAGGTTACAGGGAGGATGGGAGACAACTAATTACTCACTAAAACCCATCTTCTCCGAGACACACGGTCAGATAATGTTACCCGGCCTCCTTAGCAGTTACACCGTGTGACCAAGTTCTAGCCAATGAAATGTGAGCAATATGATGTGCATCACTCCCAGGCCTGGTCTGTGTAAATCTCCACACAGAGTTCTCTGCCCTTTCTCCTCTTACCATCTGGATGTCAATGCTTGGGACTTCCTCAGAAGCCATGCACTGAAGATGACAGAACTTACCCTCACCCTGATCCCTGAATGGCAGTAAGAGCAGAGCCCACCCTCCCCTCATCCCTGCCCCCTGGAACTACCTTGAGCTATTTCTAGATCAAGAGATGTCTATAGATCAAGAAATGAATGGAAATAGGAAATTCAGGAGAAAAAGATTAAGAACTAAATTGAGAACACTGACCAATTTAGTTTTAGGAAGTAGAATATGAAGTTTCAAAAATATTCAATTGAAGGTGTCTCAAAGAAAGGTGGAAAAGCTAGTTCAGAGTTTAGAACCAGGCTGGGGACATGATGAATAGAGATGAGGTCATTTGTTTAAAATGGGAGTAAGTGAGGTTAACAAGAGGGAGGGGATAGAGAAAACACATGGGCAGAATCTTTAAAAATCACTGTATTGAAAGATCAGGAAGAGCAGATGCTGCAAGGGACAGAGGAGTGGTCTGAGGAAACCAAAATGGTGGACACTGAGGAACCAGAAACTGAGTGTCCCAAATCCTGGGGCAAGGCCCAGGAGGAAGGGGGCTTGGGTATGATCAGGGAATGTGACACTGCTGGGGCCAGCAGTGGCATCAGGGCCAGTGGTGACATCAGAGCACAGTGGGAATAGAAACCAAAGTGTACACTGGTGGCATGACCGGTATATGGAAGCCATCACTGTAGAATCCTTTTTTTCTCCCCCAAAATATTGCAGTAGATCATTAAAAGCTACGTCTTGAGTACATAGGGGGAATCGCAGAGTAAAGAAAAGGCTGTTCTCACCTTGAGTCTTGAGGGTCTTGAGGGTCTTCATTCTACTGAATGAAGCTGTAAGATGGAGAAGGAATACGGAATGTGAAAGTCTCTGGCAGAGAATTCGGGAAGTAATAGTATGAAGGGCCTGGGTTAGGGATACATCTCTGTCAACAGAGGGACCCTTTTCATAGAAGGGTTCTCTTTCAGTGAAGGAGAACATAACTGCTTTGACTCCAAAAAGGGTAAAGAAAGTGGGAAGGGGTTAGGGTGCCTGGCCTAGGAGCAGATGGCAAAAACCTGGCCCATGAGGACCAGATTCTCCCTGCAGGCTGCATACTGGCAAGATCTCCCCTCACCCTTTTGTTCTCAGTTTATTTTGAAGCACCTGTTCACTTCTGTCTAGTCTTACCTCTCCAGCTCTATGTACTTCTGGTCACCAAATCTTAAGACTATGTTCAGTGTCATTGACTTGGGGCCTGAATGGTGCTTGAGTACACTAAAAAGAGATGACATATAATTATGGGAAAGCCAATATACTGTCTGAAAGAGTAGAAAAGAAAAACCTGTTTTACACTTGTAACCTGGTTACTGTGGAGCCTGCTCTGGAAAACAGACTGCATCTCTTGAATTGTAAACTCTCAGGGACCTGAACCCTGGGATAGAAAGGAAAATCTATTTTGTTCCCCTAGCGTAGAGCCTAAAACATAGTAAGATCTCAGCAAATGTTAGCAGCTCTTATTAATATTATTATTAACAATTCTCCCCTGGGGGATAATGTAGTCAGCCCAGAAACGTTATTGCAAACATTAGAGCAAAGGGGTCTTCGATCATTTACAGCTGAAGTCCACAACTTCCATGGCAGGGATACCTGGGAGGGGGATGAGAAGAGGAGGCAGGATGACCATGCAGCCTCGGCTTTACATTAATGAAGAGGGTCAAATTTATACTTTAATTATTTCACCAAATGAGATGGTATCTTCAGTCTCAGAGATACCCTGACAGTACTGAAAGAAGTCATTCATCACGTAACCTTAAACTTGTGTTCCATTTTTGGATCACACTGCCGATGGTTTCCTAAGCATTAAAATTTTTCATAAATCTTTTAATTATCTTGTGAGATTAAATTGTATTGCAATCTTATCTTCAGTGATATGAGGTTAAATGTAAACACAGATTATGGGATTCAAAATGTGCTTACCTATTTAAATGATTTTTAAGCCCCATTTTGACTTTTCTTCATTTTTCAATTACGCGAAAGTCCTAATACATCAGAAATGAGGTTGCCTGCCCTCTCTTGACAGATGAGAGTTCCGGCTAGAGATTAGCTAGTGTAGTGATTCTTAACCAGAGGAACATGTCTGATTAATCGGTGGAATTTCTGGAAAAACAATGCCCTGCCCACCCCAAGATTCTGATTCAAGAGATCTGGAGTGTAGCTAGGACCTGCATCTACTCTGAAACATCCTTAGATTTTCTGGTCCACAGTTCTGATTAAGATCCACTGATGTGGTCCGGTTGTCTCTCCAGCCTCCCCACCTGGGGCTCCACCCACAGGTTCACAGCCTGCATGTCATTTACAAACATATGCCCTGACTTGGGGCGCCTGGGGCAGGTGCATTTGCACTCTCTCAATATCAGCAAGTGAATCATTTATTTCTTGCCATCCTTATTAAATCAGAGCCCTGAAGCAGGACCATGATGTGGTACCTCCTAAAAACCATGTGCATCTGGCTTCGGAAAAAATTTAAAAAAAAAAGAGCCAACGTTCTCTCACCCACCCCCTTTCTTCCCACCCTCCCTCTCCCTCTCTTGAAATTTGCTGTGGGGGGCACATGTCCCAAAACTTAAATTGCTGATTAACCGGGAAACTTGCTTTATGGATGGGGCTTTAGTTCCTATGCCACTTGGCATAGAAATGTGATCGATAAATTAGCACTTTCTTAGCATAACAGCCCTTCAGTCGTGCACCTTCTGCATCCTAGGACTGTGGGTCTTGCCCTCGGGGCACTCTTCCCAAAGAGGATCTGGAGTCAAATGGTCCTGCTCCTCCCCTCCAGGACACAGAGGACACTGGTACAGCTGTGCCTCTGGTGCTCCAGGAAAAGACTGAGCATTTGTTGACGTGCGGCAGACTCCTGAGGGACGGTACAGGACACAGATGCTGCTTATAAAGGGATTGACCATGTGTCATTTTTGTGCTTCCAGAGGGTCACGGCACATTAGCACTGGGCTTCGTGCCTCTCAGAGGGACAGGGCATTCTAACTTCAGATTTCATTCAAATTCTGGACTTAATATCTGCACATTTGACACTAAATAATATCCTGTCTTATGAAATTGATGATCTTGTCTTCCATTGTTCTATAACTTTATATATGAGCGTGTCTCATCTCCCCCATTGGACTGTAGGTTCCCAGGACAGAATTGTTAAGCTGCCCATCTTTGTGGTTCTACAACCTGGTACACAGTGTGGGTTCAGCGATTTCAGATCAAATAAACAAGAGTTCAGGAAAGTAGCCCAAAACCTAACTTCTAGTTACTGGTGCTATTAATATTAAGTCACATCCAAACATTCATGATCTTTGTCTAGGCTTTGTTACTAACTGTCAGAAAGATAATGGTAATAAAGCAGATCATCACATACATCCCTGTTGTTAAAGGTAGCTCTTTACAAGTAAACAGATCTGGGCTTTGTCGATTATCAGGGAATCATCTACGGACATCATCATGTCAAATTCCCGAAGTCTCTTGAATATGAGAAATGCCAAGACAAAAGACAAGAATAATAGTGAGTGACAAATGAGGTGTATAGCTTTGGACTTTTCTTATTTGAGGTCCAGGTTAGGCGTAAGTAGATATTAATAGTATGGCAATTGCTGAGAGCCTGAGGGACTATGCACCCTGATACAAAACTGGTTGGAATGCAAACCAGTATCATCTGGTGTAAACAGGATTTACGTACTTATTTAATTCATCAACTCTTTTACATTTTTTAGCAAAGGAAAGTTATAATTCATTGTAATTCTTTTCAACTTTTATTTTAAGTTCAGAGATACATGTGCCAGTTTGTCATATAGATGAACTCATGTCATGGGGCTGTCCTTTGCAGGAACATGAATGGAGCTGGAGGCTGTTATCCTTAGCAAACTAACAAAGGAACAGAAAAGCAAATACAGCAAGTTCTCACTTATAAGTGGGAGCTAAATGATGAGAACACATGGACACAGAGAGGGGAACAACACACACTGGGACCTACTAGAGGGTGGAGGGTGGGAAGAGGGAGAGGACCGGGAAAAATAACTCATGGGTACTAGGCTTAATTCCTGGGTGATAAAATAATCTGTACAATTCTTTTCACTAATTAGTTAATTTTAAATTGACAAAATTTGTATATATCTATCTTGTACAACATGCTGTTTTGAAATGTGTATACGTTGTAGAATGGCTACATTGAGCGAATTAACGTGCAATCCATCAATTCTGCTTCTAGGAATTCAGACTGAGGAAGTTAACCTAACAAGTGTGCAAAGATATTCATTAAGGAAATTCATGAAAATATTGGAAACAACACAAATGTGCAATACTGGGGGATTGTTAAGTAATTTATGATATGGCTATACAATGCAATATTATGCAGCTGTCAAAAAGGTGAAGGTAGGTTTTTAATGCTGTATTTCATCATTTATAAAATGCTTTTTTATTCTTTTAGCATCTCTGAAATAAGGACATGTCTTTTAGTCAAAGGAGTCTGCCACTTATAATCAGCAGCAACTTTTTCCTTCTTAATGGGCACATAATCTTACAATTACAGGTATTTTTGATTCAATGAAGTATGGCATATTGATGTGGAAATATGACCACTACACATGAAGTTAAAAAAGAATCTATATAATATTCCATAGATAACATCACATTTATGTCAGTATATATGTCAATTTCTGGAAACAGATGCATCAAATTCTTGATTGTGATTGTCTCTTGGTAGGATTATAAAAGCTCTAACTTTCTCTGTATTTTTTTCTAAACAATTTATAATACTCATGTATTATCAGGAAAAATAAAGGTATTTTTAAATAAGTGAGTTGCTTTGTCTTTTTCTTTCCACCCCCTGCGAGACTGTTACTCAGAGTAAGAACAATTCCAGGACTCACTGCCCCTAGAAGAGTCAGGAGAGCAAAGTGTTGCCTTTCTCACCCCCGACCATCGTCAGCAACGTGGTCACAGCCGCAAGTCTGTGGTTCTTGACTTCCAAATCCCAAACTCAGACATCTTTTTGTGAAGTACACTTGCATAGCTGAGCTCCTGGATGACCTATTTTCAGTTTAGCCCAGCAGGATTTATGCCACGCTGTCTTAGGATGAGGGCAAGGAGACACGTCAGGGAACTCTGCTTGGTGAGGGACCAGAGAGGAAAGAGACAAAGTAATTGAGGAGAGAAGCTACCTATTCTGATAATGGAAGAATAAAGGATGGAGAATAATGATAAGGCATTCCGAAGCTAAGTTTGCCATTTATCTTCTAACTCAACAACCTCATATGTTTGCAAAGGTGTGACTGTCAGGATAATACTACCTCTACCAGGACTGCAGTGTTGAACATTAAATGCTCAAAAGGAGAATTCAGAATATGAGAGTGATCATTTAAAAGTACTAGAGCTTTTTTTAAAAGCATTTAATTATATTACATTATTTAAACAACCATAATTAGATGATAACCATAGTCATTTAAATTTATTTAATGTGTGATTTTTAAATTCCTAAGCATTGTGCTAAGTATAATGTTATTATCAATTAAATTAGCATTCTTACTACTTTTGCTCTCAATAACTTTTCAGCCTTCCACTGCTATTATCTGAAATTTTATAGTAGCACCTTATCTGTAAAGGATCAGTGTGGCTATCCCATCTGTTCTATTAATAATTTTTTAATTAAATGAGATGACAGCTATCCCTTCTTGTCCTCACTACCTTGTCACTATCGTTCTTTCCAAAGCAATTTTTTTTCTGGTCTTTCGCATTTTTGCTCCTTTTTTTCCCCCATAGATAAGCTTAGCTCCTGGTGTCTTTCACAAATGAATGTGGAATTTCTTCTCTGATCCTCACGCCGCCTACCCCAATCTGCTCTCTCTCTGTCTTCTTGATTTCAGTACCGTATTCATTTCTCCCTTTCAGATTTTCTTACTTCTCTCCATCTCTCGTCTTTAGTCCTTTCAATTGTATTGGGGTTCCATTCTTTTGAGTTCCCACTTTTTCCCCAAACAATTCAATCATGTTGCCTTCCATTTCTATTTTTGAAAATTAGATTGCACCTTAGGTTCTAAATATTCAGTTTAGGAACACAATTCTTATATAAAGAGACAAAATTAGTGCCAGCTTCATCATGGAAGCCCTGTGACCTCACAACTGACAGCATCATATAAACAACCCCCATGGCAGCCATTTGTTTGTTTATTCAATTCCAAATATTTTTTCTCTAGTGATCTTTCTTGATGAAAAATGAAGGATGTTCACTTTGGAACAAACAATCTACTTGATACCCAAATATAACTCCCAGGAGAATGTGTTTCTTAAGTAGTTCATTTGCCAGGATTACCTTTTACTTAAGACTGTTGCATTGTTTTAAAGTCTTCCCTCTTGTTGATAAATAAATAAGCTATCAAATAAAAAAAAAAGTCTAGTGTTATATTACACTTGAGAATTTAAAAAAGAAAGCAACTCAGGATTCAACCCTTATTCTATCTAAATTGGCTTATCTATTTCAAAACTGTGCATATAGAAGCATAGATAGAACTAGAAAAGATTTTACTGGATTCTTGTTTTATGGATAAGGACCCAAGAAAGTAGAGCATTTGGACTTGTACTCTTCAATACAATAGCCATTAGCCATACCTGGGAATTGAAGTTTAAATTAATTAAAATTTAAAAATGAAAAATAATATTTATTAGTCACACTAGCCATATTTCAAGTTCTCAATATCCACAATGGCTAGTGGCAGCCCTATTGGACAGTGCAGACATACAATGTTTCCATTTTAGCAGAATGGTCTTTTGGACAGTGCTGGTTTGGGCCATATAAGGCTGAGATTTAAGAATCTGGGACTCCCTAGCTGGGCATGGCAGTGGACACCTGTAGTCCCAGCTACTTGGGAGGCTGAAGCAAGATAATCTCTTGAACCCAGGAGGTGGAGATTGCAGTAAGCCGAGATTGCACCACTGCTCTCCAGGCTGGGTGACACAGACCCCACTTCAAAAAAAAAAAAAAAAGGAATCTGGGACTCCGGTAAACTAAAGACCCCAGTGCCCTATAATAAAATGTATTTTATAATGTTTCCATACAGTATAGGAACCTGAGAGGTCACATACACAGGGAAAGTGAATTACATATAATTTCATACAGTTGACCGCTCATGAAAAGCTGCTTTTCAGCTTACAAAGCATTTTAACATCTATCATCCTATTTGAAGCCCACAAGAGCCCTGTATAATAGGAAGAACAAGTGTTCAGCATCTTCATTGCATAGACGAGGAAATAGTGGCTCAGGGAAATTAGAACTTGTCCAAGCCATGTTTCTTTTAAACTAAGATATGAACCCAAATCTTCTGCTCTAAATCCCTTGATCTTTTTATCATGTCAAAATGCACTGGGAGAATGGATGTTACTAAAAAAAAACAACAAAAACAAAAACAAACAAAACCATGTGTATTAAGAACATTCTAGAAACCAAGGGCTTTGACAGGTATTTTATATGTGTTATCTTATGTAACCCAGCCTGAGCTTTAGTCTTAAATGTCCAACTGCCTACTTCACCTCAGCCCTTGAAAATCTAATAAGTTTTCAAACTTACAGAGTCTAAGGTAGCATCACAGATAGCCTAGATAAGAGATGGTAGCTCAGATGGAAGTGATTTTAGTAGAGGTGGAGAAAAATTAAGATGCTTAGGGTATATTTTAGAGAGCAGGTTCGCCGAGTTTGCTGATGGCGGGGAGAGGGAAATGAGGAACCAAGAGGGACTCAAGTTTTTCACATAATCACTTTGATGGATGCTGATTCTCTTTACTGAGACAGAGTGTTTGCTTAAAAATGTAAATCAGATAAGGGTGCTCCTCTGTTTAAATCCCTCAGTGGCTCCTTATTGCTCTTAGAGCAATCTCTCACCTTGCCCTACAAGGCACTCCATGATTTGGCCACTCTCCAGCCTCCCTTCCACCAAGTACCCATTTGTTCTGTGTGCTCAGTCCCCAGTGGCCTCCTCTCTGTCCTCCAGCTCTGCACTCCTGTCTCCTCCCTGGGCTTTGCTTTTGCTCTCTCTGCCCAGAAAACTCTACTGTTTATGCTCCTTCTCCTCTCCTGAGCTCTCAGTTCAGATGTCACCTCCTTAGGGAAGCCTTTTCGTATCGTTCTATCTCAAGTCCTCCCACGTTCACTGTCAAGTTTGCGTTACCCTGTTTATTTCCTTTGCAGCACTGCATCACAATTTTAATTAACTTGTTCACAGATTTTTTTATCCTTATTTATTGTCTAGGAACCCTGTCACCTCTGCTTTCTGAAATACATGTCCCTTAACTTTGAACAGTGCATATTAGCTTCATAGATGCTCAATAACTATTTACATGATGAATATTTATTCAACAAATAAGCAATGCTAAAATTAAGTACCATTATTATTTCCATATTACAGCTAAGGAGACAATTACTTCACATTTAGTAGGTGGTACAGCCAAAAATTGATCCCAAGCATATCTGACTCTTGCTTTTAATCAAATATCTATATTGTGACCTTATTTTTTTTAAAAAAAATTCCTTGTGTTTGTTCATTAAACATTTATTGAGCACTTACGATGTACCAGGCACAGCAGACCACACTGGACAAATTCTAGCTCTTCAAAAATGTGATACAATCCCTGTCTTCATGTGGCTTACAAAGCAAGCAGGCAATCCTTTTGTACGGTGAAAAAATGATCACCCACTCATTTTACACATTATGTGACTCACTTAAACCTGCACGTACTTGTTATAACGAAAGAATCAGAGGAATAAGCTAGTTCTTGAAAGGGCATTTTTGTCCCCCTTCCCTCTCATTCCAGATGACAAGAATCCCTTCTTTTAGATAATTTTCTCTAATGGATGTTTTAGAAGATTTTTTAAATAGCTGACCAAAATAAAATATATACAACTTATTTGGGACCATCTAAGTGGTTTTGCATAACAGACTGAATTATTAGTGACGCAGGTGTGATCCCTTAAATTGGCATTAAAGGAAAACCTGGAGGAGGGAGTTGAAATAAGTGAGTTATATATTAAAAACCTGCATTCAGCCAGGCACAGTGGCTCACACCTGTAACCCCAGCACTTTGGGAGGCTGAGGCAGACGCATCACGAGGTCAGGAGTTCAAGACCAGCCTGGCCAATATGGTGAAACCCCGTCTCTACTAAAAATACAAAAATTATCTGGGCATGGTGGCGTGTGTCTGTAGTCCCAGCTGCTCGGGAGGCTGAGACAGAAGAATCGCTTGAACCTGGGAGACAGAGGTTGCAGTGAGCCGAGATCATGCCACCACACTCCAGCCTAGGCAACAGAGCAAGACTCCATCTCAAAAAAAAAAAACAAAAAAAACAAAAAAAAAGAATCTGGTTCTAGTTCCAGCTCTAACCCTAAACTAATGACAGCCAAATCACAACCTTTTAAAAATTTCGAGCCGGGCGCGGTGGCTCAAGCCTGTAATCCCAGCACTTTGGGAGGCCGAGACGGGCGGATCAGGAGGTCAAGAGATCGAAACCATCCTGGCTAACACGGTGAAACCCCGTCTCTACTAAAAAAAATACAAAAAACTAGCCGGGCGAGGTGGCGGGCGCCTGTAGTCCCAGCTACTCGGGAGGCTGAGGCAGGAGAATGGCGTGAACCCGGGAGGCGGAGCTTGCAGTGAGCCCAGATCGCGCCACTGCCCTCCAGCCTGGGCGACAGAGCGAGACTCCGTCTCAAAAAAAAAAAAAAAAAAAAAAAAAAAAATTCTTTTCTCATCAATAAAATGAAAAAAAAAAAAAAAGAGTGTGTACTACCTACATCATGACAAAATTGTGTGAAACTAATGAATTCATAAAAATGCTCTGAAAAGCCAATGGTTCCATGAAACATGTTTCTGTTATTTTAGGGCCTCATTTCCTCCTTAAAGGATGGGGAAAGTGGATGGGTCACAGGTACAAAGGGAAAGACAGTTCTGTTTTCTTTCCCAGCCTTATTCTTTCACTCATTCATGATGGTATTCCATACCTCTGGGCTTCCAGACACACGGTTCCTTCTGCCTGTAATGCCCTTTCCTCACTGATGATTTTCTTGTTCTATTTCAAGACTTAGCTTGAACCTCACTTTCCCTATACAGCCTCCCTGACTCCTCTCTCTAAGCGAGTAATTGTTCCTTTTTCAGTGTTTTTTGAGCAATGTGATACACTTCTCGAATCCAGCTTATGTTAACATTATAGTGTCATCTGTTTATAGATCACTAGATTGGGAGCTTCAGGAGGGTACGGACTGTCCAGTGTTAATGGGATTGTCTTCCCCACATTCACCGTCCAGTAACAGTTCCTGTTCACCTACACCTATGTGGTTATCATAGGATCCACCATCCTAGTCCAGTGCGACCCCACACCTTGCCCCTGCTAATGGGTTGGAGATGGGCAGCTGACAGAAGCAGAGAATCCCACCCCACAGGGTAGAGTCATTTGGTGTAGGGTGAACTCCTGGCCCAGAGTTAATTGGTGGCTTTCCTTGGGAATTCTGAAATTGGAACGGAGAAAAGGAATTTAGTCTCTGGTTTTGAAGCAAGAAATTTCAGAGCAATTGGTAGCCCTGTTGTCTGACAATAAGGGCAAAATCAATGGAAGTCTTTAGAAAGAGAAGAATGAAATAAACGAACTGAGGGGAACAGAGCTGAGATGGAGGGTCCTAAGCTCTTGAACCCCCTATTCTAGAAGTCATGTTTCACTGCTAGGGTTTGCACAAAGACACTCTAGTATCCCTATAATAAATTATACCCTGGAGTCCTTATAATGAACTCCCCATTGTGCATAGACCACTTCGAGTTTTTGTCACCACCAAAAATAAATAAGTAAACATAAATGTTCAGTTCTAACTAATAGAAATTGCCTTGTGCATCTCTGGAATCGCCAATGTTTGACACAATCTTTAGCTCATTGTCTACTCACTAGTTAAATTAGTGAATTAATTAATCCTAATCCCAATTCCTGTGTCATACAGTTTTTACAATACTAAACAGAAATGCCTGACCTTATAAATGACCAAATACAAAAATGTAGTTGTGTTTTTAGCTTTAAAAATGGACTTAAACAATATATTTCAACTTACCCTCTGAACAAACCTTCAGAATATTTATAACTCAATTAAAAATATAAGCATCTATTAAGTAAACCGAATATTTGGATATCCCATTACAGTAGGGTAAAATTTGCTTAATGAAATGCTGGTAGCGTACAGTGGGTGAGAAAGAGAATGGACAGAAGAGTGATGTTTTGACCTTAGCTCTACAGCTTAGGACTGCCAGGACTGAACCTCCCTGGGCTTCAGTTTCCTCATTCAAAAAACAAAGAACAGATAAGATAGGGAGTTGGGTTTAGAGAAAATCTACCCTCCTGACCTCACAGATTTATTATGACTCTTAAATGAGATAAGACGTTAAAGATCTTGGAGAGCTGTAACATAACAACCAAAATGGGTACAGCTTTCACTATAATAGTTCACCATTACTGTCCTAGCTTTGCTAGTAATTACTTTGATAAATTGTTTTCTGTTTATTTTATGTCTGTTAGAGCTGTTATTTAAAAATCTAAATAACCAAGCCGAGTTAACCGAATCAGTTTTACTATTACAGTACTAGAAGTACTACCACCCGTGATTGGTTTGTGATAACCAATATAAAGTTCCCTTTAGAGAGAGATGGGGGACGGGTGGAAGAATGGCTCAGAATATTCTTCTGAAACACTCTTCGGTACCTTTCCCTTTTCTCTTAGCTTCTCTCTCTTTTCTTCACCTCGCACTGAGTGCTACTTCCCAAGACAGAAGCCTTTTATTATAATAACAGTATGTTAGACTTTCCTGACATTTTATTTTGAAGGAAATCCAAGTCATTGAACAAGCAAGTGTTGTCTCCTTTTAAGGGCTGAAGAAACTGGCCCAGGGAGCCGATGCCCCCGGAAAGTCACACGGCTGGTGAGAGACAGAACCAAGGGGAAAGAGCTGAATCTTCTGCTCAGACCATCTAGAATACATGAACAATGCCATTGTTCTCTCTATACCAAAATAACTGAGGCAGGGACGCCTAAATGCTCTTTGTTGCCGTTGGGAAGGAAAGGGGACAGAAATGAGTGGGCGCTTAATCACTGTGCCCCTGACCCAGTTTCCTCACCCTTCTTCCTCCCAGTGCTCTCCAAGAATTGCAGGAAATCAGACCTCTAATATGGAAAAAAACAAAACAAACCAACCAACCAAACAAACAAAAAAAACAAAAAACACTTAGCAAAGAAAATGGCAAACATTCCCACCGGGGTTCTGTTTTCTGAGAATGCATTGATTAGCTTTTCAAGGATGAAGTCCCCGGACAAAGAGCAGGATGGAACCTGGGAAACACGTGCTCCAGGCTCGCTGAGGGTCCCCCTGTTAAGGGGCACCTTGGCTCCGTGTGGAGTGGGGGACACGACACGCGGGGGGCTGCAGAAGAGGAGGGGAAAGAGAGGGGCCATGTGCCACAAATGGAGATCCCCACCATTGTTTTTCCTGTCCTGAACCCCAAAGCCGAGGCCACAGTCCAAGCTTCGGGCTGAGCGTGAGCAGTGTGCACATTTTTCCACCAACCATGATTACCTTCAGATCCAGAAAACCCGCCCCCAGAATGATGAGAATTTCTATTAGTAACGATAATGACAGCCCGCACTTATCAAGCATGTTACATGTGCCAGACCTGCCTCCCCTCATTCTCCATGCATTAAATCGTGTAATTCTTAACATCATCTCCAGGAGCTAATAGAGCTTGGACGGAAAACATGGCGGATAATTCATAATTAGTATCTGGCTGTGCTTCACCATGTTTTTACATTTATCTTGCAATATAGGGCTTCTGATGTTTTTGGAAGTTATTCTAAACCAGAAGAGGAAGTCCTGTTGGAAAGATCTGACACAGAAGGATACGGAAAAGAGGCCCAGTGTCTCCCTCCAGCCATGTCCGTGTTTCTCTGCAGCAGTTAGGGTGTCGGGGTTTCCAAGGACTTCCGCAGGAGAATGAAGCCTGCAGTCACTTAGGGCAAGAAAAAAGAGGCCACATGTCATCAGTTTTGTAGACGAAAACAGCATTTAATGTAAAAGGAAGGCTTACCTCGGGGATACTACAATGTAGATGATAAAGATTTTCCCTCATGAGCTCAATTGTGCATTCAGTGGAAGATTGTATCTGTTGTCATTTGTGTACTCAGAGCCTAGCACAGAGATTGCCAGCATGTAAAACAGTCCTAATAAATATTTGTTGAATGAATGAAAAGAACGATGGAAAAGATAAACAGTTCTCTAGGACCATTCAAATTATTTTGCTGTTCTGTAATGTTTACATCAAATATTTCTTGAAATTATATTATCACAGAATTTATGAAGAGAAGAGAACTTTAAAATTCATTTAATCCATTCTTTTTAATTTTTAGGAAAGAAAGAACGGGGCCCAGAAAGGCTAAGCAATCTGCCTCGGGTCACAAAGCTCACCAGAGGCACAGTAAGAGTTAGGATAAGGCTTCCTGACTCCTCATCCACCATCATTTCTGCCTGTACACCATGTTGCCTCACACCTGGCAATAAGAAAACTCATCTTTGTCCTTACTGTAATGGGATTTATGTGTTTTTTTTTTCTTCATTATGCAGCTTTCCTCTTGATTCTCTCTTGATTCACTGTCTTGAAAAGTGCTCTGATTTTTACCCCTTAAGACTTTTGCAAGAGGATGCAGCAGAAGTATGGATGATGAACAACTGGTAGTTCTGGAAAAGTGAGTGGGTCAATGCAAGAGTTGGCATACACTGTAAATTATGAATACACAGAATAGAACTATTTGCAAGGCTGTGTTAAATATTCTGAGAGAGTTGACCCCAAAATAAAGAGGAAGGCTCTTGCACTATGCTGAGGAAGCACACCTGAACTGCCCATCTTTTCCTTCTTGCCTATGATTCAGCCTTGGTTCTGGAAGGATAAACGAGTGTGCCTTGGCCTTGTCCCAGGGCAACAGCTGATTCAGCCACTGAGGAGCCTAGCCAATTAAATTCTTTCTCATGGGAAATTGGAATTGGGACCCAGAGACTGTGTCAGTGAGGAGCTAGGTAACAGGTTCTGTAGAGCCTGGAACTCAGGAAGTTTAGAGGCAGCTATGATAGAAGTGACATTGGGCCATATGCAATGGGTGAAGAGGCAAGAAAGTTTGTTTGTGGAAGGAAGGACAGAGAAAATATACAAAGAAAAGGAGAAATGAAATGAAATGAGAGAGAGGGAGAGGCCCTGATAACTCTCAAATTTCCACAGAGATGATTTTTCCAACAGGATTTCATATAATCCCTCTACATCTTTTTTTATTAATCGTTTTACCTTGATACAATTGCAGTACATTTTCGTTCTTTGCAAGGAGATGTTGACGTCTGAGTTGGAGCAGCCAATAGAGCAGAGGATATATTTTGCTTTTAAAGGGGTAAGTGAACTGCTGCTGGAAAAGGAATGCAATTTTGAGAATGAGGATGGAAGAGAATAGAGCTGGCAGAAACAGAAAAGGGGACCCAAGAAGACCGAGGCATGGAGAATGCCACAGCAGCGAGCCTGGGGAGGCTGAGGGGCGTGGGTGAACTGGCTGTCTTCCAGACACCCTGTTGACTTGGTGCCCAACCATTCACATTTTCTGTCCCCAAGAGCCAATCAGCTGCTCATCAGCGCAGCACAGGGAGAGCATCAAAGGGATTTAATAATGGTTGGCAAATGTCAAATTACATTGAATCTAAACCAAATTCCAGACATTTAGGGCTGTGTAGTCATTAACAATCAATTAGTGCACTTGCTTTTCAGTCAAAGCATTTTTAATACCCTCTCCTTTCCATGACAAGGAAACACATGCTTCGCCTCCTTCTCCCCTCAGCAGCTGAGCCATGCATCCCTCCTCTAGCTTAGTCAGTGAAGGAACAATTTAGTCGCTGTTCTCATTGTGGTTTCCTCTCCTTGTTTGCACTTTCAGGAGTGGAAGGAAATGTTAAGTGGCATTTATACAACCCATCCTGCAGATGTGGGCTAAGGAAAGAGAAATTGGTCATTTTTCTCTTTCTTAGGAATCATGGAGTAATAAAAGGTAAAGATGTAGAGAATCATCCCAAACCTTTTCTCTAGTCGGAATCAGGAGACCGTGGGCTCCGGTACTCACAGGAATGATGCATACCAATTACACAGGGAGGACGTTACGTGAACTCATTTCACCTCTAATGGCCCATGTTCTGATGCAGCAGGATTACATTCCAGCAACAGAGCCAGTAAACATTTACCACAAAACAAGACGTCGTTCTATTGATTGCTGCATATCTGCTCCATCCTTCCCTTTCCAAATTAGCTCAGATTTATGGCAATTCCCTTCCTGTTCCATGAGCCAACCACATCATCTCTGGGGTGCTGCAGGTCAGAGGAAGGAGATAAGCAGGGATCTGTCTCTGAGCATTTTCTGGAAGAGATTTCACAGGCGTTTTGAGAATTCCTCTTTTGCTCATATTTTTCCCTGCTAGGTCTTCCACAGGCCTATTCTTAGAATAACTTTCTCAGAATATACAAAAGCCCATTTTCGCCAACTACGACATATATTCCTTCCTCCAATTTTGTTGATTAAAAAAATCTGGACATACAACTGGACTTAGCTCAAAATGCTTTGTTGACAGACAACAGACTCATACGGGGTCCTCAAGCTCTCTCTCTCTCTCGCTCTCGGGTTCCTCAAGCTCTTAGTCCTGGGAAGCTTCTGCTTAAAATCTGAGCTTCAGTGGCATAAAAATGGCAGTGAGGAAGAAGGCAAAGGTTTAAAAAACAAAGAGGACTTGCAATGTAGAGGGTGCCAGTGGCTCCTGAGAGGCCAAGGGTAAGACACAGACTGTAGTCTTACATCTTAAAGCACGCAAGTTCTTCAGTCTTGGTAACAGGTATTTCTTTCTTTTCTTTTTTCTTTTTTTTTTTTTGAGACAGGGACTTGCTCTGTCTCCCAGGCTAGAGTACAGTGGTGCGATCTTGGCTCACTGCTACTTCTGCCTCCCAGGTTCAAGTGATTCTTCTGCCTCAGCCTCCTGAGTAGCTGGGATTACAGGTGTGCGCCACCACACCCAGTTAATTTGCATATTTTTCATAGAGATGGGGTTTTGCCATGTTGGCCAGGCTGGTCTGGAACTCCTGGTCTCAAGTGATCTGCTCGCCTTGGCCTCCCAAACTACTGGGATTACAGACATGAGCCACTGCGCCTGGCCAGTAACAAGTATTTCTATGCTTGGTTTGGGGCCTCCGCCAGAGATTATCTCAGCAAAGGGCATGAGATGCCAAGTCCAGATAAGAGGACTGAATCAAACCCAACCAAATAAAAACTACTATCCCCAAAGAGTTACCACCATAGATGTCTTTTCTGGGAAAAGTCCCAGGGACAGTCTATTTCAGTACACTTTCAAGAGTGGGTTCCTGGAACTTTACCTGAACAGCTGTCTTCTTGGGAGTCACCCCATAGTAACTGGTGGTAGGGCAGTTTTCTTTGTGACAGACCCCAAACATATGCAGTCCAATGAACAGACACACCATACTTTAAGCAAATCATCAGTACAGATGTTTAAAAATCCATATTTTTTAGAAAACTAGAGAAGGCTTATTTTCTTTATTAAAATGTTGCTTTGCTTTGCTTCACAGAATGATCCCTCTCCAGAAGTGTTTGAGACTGAGGTGGTCTGGAATGACCATGAAAGATCCTGTTAAACTGCAGATGTCCAAGCCCCACCCTGCAGAGGGTATGATTCAGGTTTGGGGTGAAACTCAGAAAACTGAATTAAAAAAAAAAAAACCCTTGATGATTCTGATGCAGGTGGTCTTGGCCCACACCTTAAGAAACATTGCACACGGTAGGTTTCTGCATGCATTTAAACAGAAGGCCATTTCTGTTTGGAAAATAATTATGTCGTGTAAATCAAAGCCCACCTATATTGTAATGGAATGGACTGGAACTAAGGGAGAAGGTTTATATTTGGTATTTTACAATCCTAACTCTCTAAGATTCGTAAGATAGCTATTTTATTATTATAATTTTTTATTGCTCACGTGTCTTGTTAAGAAACATTCAAATCTGTAAGTATGTGATTGACATACCTTATACAACATGCATTCCAGTGCTGACCTACTGTCTGGCGTATCACAATGTTTAACAAATAGACATGTGTTGGAATCCTCCATGTTAGCCTGCAGTTTCCTGTTTCTAATTCTCCCTAAGGGGATCAGCAAAACAACCCAAATCACTCTCTTGGTAGCACCATTCTAAATTAGACTGAAAAATGAACACCCTCCAACTGCAACTGGGAGATAATGACTTTATAAAGGTACAGAGGAAGAGGGGAGAGGAAGAAAGATGACCTAGGCGAGATGGGGCCATGTCATGTCATTGGGGTGACACTAGAGAAGGAAGCCCAATGTGGGTTTAGGAGGTGGTTCTTCACTGTGATTTTTTTTTTTTTTTTTTCAGATATCAGAAGGTAGAGAGGAGAGAAAGTAACTTCCCAGTCATCAGAGAGGAGAGAGAAAGGAAAAGAGAATAAGTGGGAAGAAAAATGAAAACAAAGAAACCAAGATTGGGAACAGAAAGGTGTTACCAGTTCTCAGCATCAAAGACAAGATTTCCATTTTGGCCATTAATTAATATTATCATCATGTACTATATGTACTATATGTGCATTGGAGTATAGTTAGGTATTTCTAAGGAAAGAGAGAAAATAATTTTTTACAAGTTTGAGACAGCATCAATTCACTTAAGGTTTCCAGTGGTAAATCTTTTGGTCTTTGTTTCCATGAGTTCACCAAAGCATGTAAATAAGATCAGAGTTTTAAAATTTCTAATAGTCTGCGTGCTTTGACTAGCAATCCTATAATCCTAGTTCACGTACTTCTCAGAACAGTCTGCAAACTTAACCCCAAGAGCAGAATATTGTTGTCAAGCTGCAAAAAATGTGTCATCGTTGCTTTGGTTCTGATGTTAGAGTTCACAAATGATGATCCTTTAAATATACCCCCAGTGACTCAAACACATCCTCCTTTTTATAAAAGATTGTTGACTTCCTGCTCACAGCAAAATAAGGATGCTGAAAGTTGTTGATTTAAAGAACAGAAGCAAGGCCAGCAAGTAGGGATGTGTAATTGCCATTATTATCTAACAAGAAGCTGCACACTTGCTGGTAGCTCTTTGTTATGGTAAGCTCTGCAGGCCCAGGTTCCTGTAGACTCTCATTTTGGTCATGTGGGAGACTTTGCCTGCTGGAAAATATTGCTTCAGTTCTTTTATGAAATGGCATGACTATCCTGGAGTTCTGCAGTGATGGGCAAAAAACTGCCTGCCTGATTACTTACACTTCCCACCTCCTGAATCCCCAAATTGGGCACTCGCTTCTATTTTTTTGCTATCCATTATCTCCCTACCTCTCATCCTCCTTGCACTTAAAAACTTTTCATGTGAACGGATGGAATAAACGCATTAACTTTAAGGTCCATATGATAGATAAGGCATAAAGAACGATGTGTTCCTGATTAGTTGTAATTTAAAAATAAGAAAACCCTTAGGTGAAAACAATAAATATTTAATAAGAGAGTATCAAGTGTTTGGGAGCTGATTGGAAAAATATTTTGGGGGCTGAGTTTTGTGTTCATGTGCATGTACAGGCAGTGGCCTGGGCATCTCAGAACTGTCCCATGAAGGTGAGCACATTTTGAAGCTGTGCCTCACAGCATGCATTAGTTTCTGGGCATTGACTGTTGATTGGGAAACCTAGGGAAAGGCTAAGACTTCCTTGGAGCAGTCAAGATCTAATGCTCAGGGCTCCATCCCCAGAACGAGGGCAGGACGTGGCCACAAGCCCACCCACCGAAAGTGCCTGTACCTGAGGGAATGGGTGTTCCAAGCAGGGGAAAATGAGGCAGAGAATGTGCATTCACTCCACTCACAGGCCACATTATCTTTTTCTTCCTAGGGGATCTCTGCATCCTTAAGTAACTTCCCAGTCATCAAATCAGTCTTTATTAAATTTTCACATGCACTTAGTTTTCGATTCAATTTGAAATGTGCTCTGAGGAGCATCATATGGACTAAATAATTAGCTAAAGAGAAATGGTAAAGCATAGATTTTAGAGAATGGCACAGAACAGTGCCTCTTAAATACTACCAGTAGTAACTGAGGGCTTTTACATAACACAAAGATGTGTACTTTTATTTTGAGTTATTTATTTTTTTCATTTGTATTTAAAGGAAAAATAGCTTATCAGACCAGTAGTTTTGGGGATATTTTTGCTGAGAACGAAGCTAAAACAGGTATTTGGGTTTTAAAAGTTGTGTCAATTTTAAAAAACTATTAAAGAAGTAATAAATAGTGCAAGGATAATAAAAGAATCTTGAAGGTTGTGCTCAAGTAACTGAAGTTTAAGAAACACTGCCAAGTCCAGGAGAGCATCACTGCATATCAATAGCCCTGGATTGACTCCTGTTCTGCAAAGGATGTGCTATATGACCCTGGACAAGGTGGAACCTCTCTGAGCCTCAGTTGACTCAAGTAGAATGGTGACATTGAAGGAGATTGCCAAGATTGCCTCCAATGGTAGCATGTGGTGATGTATTGATATTACAAGCTACCTTCTGTGTCTAGTGAGGTGGAAATGAGGAAATGATGTCAATTGTGATACCATGTCTGGAGACATCATGTACATAAGCATCGAGTTGACTCCTCCTCACCTTGAAGCAGTGAGGTATAGAGAAAAGTCTGCCACTTACTGTGTTCCCTGGGCCTTGATCAAGTCACCTACCCTCTTTGAATCCCAGTTTCTCTACTTGTTTTTTGAATTATGTTTTTAATTGACAAATAAAAATCATATATATTTATTGTAAACAACCTGTTTTAAAATGTGTATACATTGTGGAACGGCTCAGTCAAGCCATAATTAACATATGCATTACCTCATATACTTACCATTTTTTGTGGTGAGAACATTTAAAATATATTCTCTTGGTGATTTTTGCACAAATACATTTCTAGTAATTATAGTTACCATGCTGTACAATAGGTCCTTGTCTTCCTCTTGTAAAAGTGAAATTTTACATCCTTTGACCAACATCTCCCCAACCCCTCCTCACTTCAAAGCCCCTGGTAACCATGATTCTACTCTCTGCTTCTATGAATTCAACTTTTTTAGATTCTGCATATAAGTGAGACAATGCAACATTTGTCTTTCTGTGCCCCCAGTTTTACCATTTGTGAGAGAAAATGGTCATGGTGATGAATAATATCTATTCAGTGTATGCAGTCTTATTGGACAACTCAAATGCAGTATGTATATAAAATGAAATATTTCTTAAACATAAGTAAATGTTTATAAAACAAACATAAATTTTGTTCTTCCATGCTCCTGTAACTTTCTTTGTCATCACCTCATCATTTTTAAATACAGTGTTGTTGTATGGATAGCCATATCATGATCAGGCAAAAAAGTTATTAGGTTAAGTTCAAGCCAGTCACTATTGATTGTTTTTAAAATCTCAGATAAAATGTTTAATGTTGGAGAAGGAATTAGGAATTGGCTCATGGATAAAACAGAAAACCATCACCTGCCAGTGACCTCAAAATCTTATTTTAGTTAAAAGTTTTAACCATCTCCTCTTCTAAACCTGTAAGTGGAAGATGAGCTAGAAAAATAAATTATTTATCAATTCCACTGAACTCTGCTTTTGATGTGACTTCTTTCCACTACCCCAGCATTCCCAACTCCATACACAACCTCAGATTATAGCTGGTACACACCTTCTTCCCCCTAGGACATCCAGGTTACACTTTCAGACTACCGCCTGTTGGATTCAAATTATAGTTGTTTTTGCACTTAAGAATTCTTGTTACCAAGCTTGCCTATTTGATCGTCTAGTTGACTAGGAGATAAATATTTCTAGAAGATGACACACAAAGAACTTGCAACTTCTAAATAGGGAGAACACAGAAGAGAAAGTAGAATCACCCAATATAAAGTATAAAGTCATTTTGTGCCAGGGCAAGCAACCCCCCAGTCTGTAGTCATCCCTGAATTTATATTATATTGCAAAAATGGATGCTCCAAAAGGTTGTAAAGTGGGCAATATATATATTTAGTCCAATCTTAAGCAAAAATTTCGTTTCTAAATATGTAAGCTTAAGTCTTTTAGCATATTCACTTATGTAAACCATCTCATTTCCTTATGGCAGATAGATTAGACTTACCACCCTCTCGTCTGAACATTTCAGTACAGTGCAATTTGTCCTTCATCTAAAATGTTCAATTTGACATCTTTTTGTAAGTCAGGGAAGTGGAATAATAAGCCTTCTTCTAGGTAATATTGCCAAGCTGTCTTATCCTTCTTCACTCAGAGAAATTTCCAGGTAAATGATTTTGGTTATCAGAATTAGATTACTCATCTAGTCCCAGAACTACTGAAGACACAGGGAGTAGGAGGCAGGTCTTCAGACTCCAGGGGCTGTGCTTTCCCCACTACATCATGTGGTTTCTTGTCAGTGGGCTTTGGGCTGCCGTGTTGCCCCGCTCACTTGCCTGTTCGGGAGATGTGGCAGCTGATGCTTAACACTTCAAAACCATTTTCCCGGCCCCTGCAGCACCAACTGTTCTCACCTTGAGTTTTATGAGAGCAAGAACGTGATCACTCAGCATCCCTTCCAAACCCGCTGTCACACTCCTGACACCTGTTTCCTGTTCAGAGACATGAGAAATGTCTGTATCCATGCAGCAAGTTCAGTCACACTAGCCATGGTTTCTAAAGTAAACATTTATTGAAAAGTTTCTTGTCAGATTCATTTGATTAGGGATAGAGGTTATTCACCATTGTATCCACTTCTGTAAGTCCAAAGACTGCAAAGAAAGCTTGATTAGTGCTGTGTCCCATGTGACAAATGTGTTTTACTGTTGTTTCCTGTAAATGACACCACTTCTCTTGGGGAATCGCTGAGCTCGGGATGCTGAGGCGACACCACCAGCTGGGTTCTCTACCTTCCTCCTTACTGGTGATGCTCTTTCCTGGAAGTCAAGTGTGTGGCAGAGATTTTAGTAATTTTCTTTTCAGTTCTGAGAATTTTCCCTGGGGCTTTCATCTCCCTCTCTTCTCTGGGTCTGAAGCTGCTTGTATTTCCATCTACTTTTTTGTACTCTCCACAGCCAGAGGGATTTCCTGGCTTCCGGTTACCCATTTCCTCCCCACTCTAACCATCTCCTGCCATTTTACTGCCCCCTACCCCTCACCTAAATTATTCCCTCTGATCTTTCCCCTTCCTCCTTCCTTCACAAACTGCTTCAAAGATCCTTTCCCAATAGGTTCCTATTAAACACCATCACAGAACAAACTGCCTCCTTTGCTCACCAAATAAACTGCTTTCAATAAGCCTCTCCCAACCCCCTAAACAAATAACATCTTGTAATCTATCTCATTCTAAAATACTGCTTTTTATAACCTCCAACAACTGGCTCCCTTTTTCCTCTTGAAGAAATACACTCAATGACCCTTCTTATTTGGGCATTGAGCTACCTCAGTGAAACTATAAAATACACACATACGTGCACACACACACACACACACAACTTCCCAAACGAAGATAACCTAATGCAACCTTTTGCTTTCCCTTTCTCCAAGAAAGAAAACTTTCACGAAGTATGTAAGTACCCACTTGTGGCTTTCGAAGATTTTTTTCCCCAGTGAAACAAGCTAAGGAGAAATATAGTAAAGCATTCCAAGGCCAAACACATTCTACTGTTTATTACACATATTACATTCTTAAATAAAAATGCGTCACATAACATTTTTTGCATAGATATCTTACAATATACCAATTTAAAAAAGAATTATGAAACAGACCAGTAACAAAAATAAATTTTTTCTTCATTAATAATTTTGTAACATTAACATACCACCATCATATAATACAAATAATAGTTTTAAATCTTAAGACTTTTGTACAGCAAAAAAACTTGACAAAGTAATATATTTATATATATATATATAAAAAGCTTAAAAAAAATAAAATGTCAAAAAAAGGCATAACCGAGGGCTATAAGACTGGGTACTTCTGTGATATATTATAAATACCAGAGAAGGCCTGAGAGAATGTGACGGGGGGAGGCGGGGAAGGAGGGGGGCTGGGAGTAGGTCTCTCCAAACACACTTGTTAGACACATCTGGCAAAAAGAAAATGTATAGTGCAAAAATAAATTTATTCAAGCAACTGTTAAAGAGGATAATAGAGATTTGAAAGAAAAGTTGCGGTGACTGGGAAGTTGTGTGGGAGTAGGAAGTGGGAGAAGGAGCTTGATGTGGGGGCGGGCGGGGGCTTGTGGAAAGGAAGGGGAGGCTTCAAAAACATTAGACATTTATTTTTGCCTCTGTGTTAGCAAGGAGATCTTGGCCATTAACAGGTGTATTTTTCCTCCCTGGAATGAAGCAGAAGTGAAAGATAAGGAAATTAAACTAAGTCTGGGTTTAGATAGGAAATGCATGCTGGGAAGAAAAAACAAAAAGGTTGAGAACCAGCCAATAAGCCCCAAAGCCTTCAGGACCTAGGTTTGCAGAAATCATTCTGCTTCCAGTCCAAAGGCCTAGGTTTAAAACATCCCCTCCGCCCACCCCCAACCCCTCCCCGCTATGTGGAACTCCCAGTGTGGTTTCGATATACTGGCAATTATAAGCATCCATCCCCCCCAAAAGGTATTAGGCACTGGTGGCTACTCCTCCGAAACGTCAGTAGCCTGTTTTCCTTCCGTGAAGGTACGACAGGTACATATGCGCATGTCTAGGTGCGAGCATATATACCACCCTCATTATGCTGACGTGGGGTCCATCTTATGGCAGTAGACAGAAGCTGGACTCACAGCAAGTTACGATTCCAAAGCTCACAGTTGAAAAAAAATTGTATAAACAGTCCCCAACAAAGAACGTATTAACCTTCCCTCATGACCACTGAGAGGGAGCCCTGTTTGAAAAGAATATCTTGTTTGGGATATTTGTGAAGTGATGGCCCAGGATTTCTCTCTCTGTTTTTGACACCTGTTTCCCGAGGACTTTAATGTTAAATGCAAAACACCTGAAGAATACAGTACTATATTGGAAGGATGCACATAAGAAAGTTAATTGCAGCTTTATTTTTCCCTTTTCTGGGATCTATTAGGAACCAACAGAGGAGATTTAGGAGTGTTAAAAGCAAGAAAAAACCCTGAAGCCTCAGGCAGTTCGTCATGGGAGGTCACGTTATTTACAAGAAGTTTATGCTTCCTTTCACACGTTTCTGTTGTTCCATCTCAAGTATTCCCAAAGATCCTCATTGAGGAAAGTAGGCCATCAAAGAGACATTGATGTATACTCAGGATAGGCCCTCTAGTTTTCAAACTGAGATACCACCATGTTCACCGAAATTTAATCCAGACACCCAGAATTTGAGTCCTCCCCTCCTGCCCCTCAACTCTTGCGCTTGGCAGGCGGCCATTTCCCCAAAATGCAAAGGAAAGCTTCCAGGAATAAATTTCAATCAGGTTCTACTTACTGAATGTTCATTTTGGCAATGTTCTGGGTACAAAATTGCAGCCAGAAATGCTGGCCCTCCTGATTTCAAAAAAATTACAATAAACTAAAAAATGAATCTGATTTTTGTAGTTAAATGTATTGCATCTTTATCTTACTTTGCCTACCTTCTTCCTGCTCCTAAAAGCAACTCATGCAAAAGAGAAGACAAAAGCACTTCCCACTTTTTATTTAACATTTTATGAAGTGACTTCCATAAAGGAAATCATTTCGAACCGTCAAAACTAGTCACTGGGTTTTGTTCTTGCAACTTGAGTTTCTTTTGGCTTTGCCATAAAATGCAGGAATGAAGGCAAGAGGCAATGTTCCCAATGCACTGGAAGAGCCATCCGAAAGCCCCATTTCTTTCCCCTTTGATGCAAATAGACATGGATAATCTGGAAAGCTTATCCCAAACAAAAGTCTTTATAAAATCTTCTCTGAAGCCAGAGAAGATTTTTTAAAACTAGGATTCGGTTCTGCTAATCAGGCATGAGGTTGGCTGTCCTTTTACCCTGTTATCATCAGGCAATCAAAGATGTACAAAGGGCACAAGAGGTGCAGGTGGAGAGGAGATGGCGTCGAGAGAAGAGGATATTTGAAGGGCTTTGCAAGGGAAAGCACACAGAGAGGAGGAAATGGTCAGCATGAAGTTCATTTTGGGGTCTCCAGTATTTTTACAAAAATGCAGCTTTGTCATGGAATCTGAACATCTCTTTTTCTGGACATAATATTCATTACCACCAGGCACTGAGCTGAGCCATTAACCATGGGTGGGGCAGGAGGCCAGTAGCTAGGAGCAGCATTCTAATTTCAGGTTTCCATGTCTATGACTTACAGCCATGTGGTAGAAGAAAGAAGTATAATTTGAAATTGAAAAAAAAAAAAATTGTCAGTGGCTTAGAAACTCTTTTTCTACATGTCCAACTCTGAACCCTGGATAAAAGCATGCTTGTTAGGACACCACCAGAAACACCAGAACCGGTTTTTCCTTTCAAACTTGGGATCCCCTGGAGTGTTAGGAGATAACAATTGAAATGAGAAAGGGTTTAATGTGTTTCAAATGTCCATTAATGCACTGTTTTAAATACCAGTCCTCTTGGGAGCAAAACATCTTCAGGTTATTTCTTGGAAAACCTGGTCGCTTTAGAGGCTCTTAGCAACCATCTCTGCCACTGCAGAGGTGACGGGCATTTTATTACAAATTCATTTCCAAACGATCAGGACTGGTCATCATTCACGGGTGTCAACTGGGCTAAAGAAGAACAGTTTCAAAGCCATCCACGTAGCACCCACCGAATTCTTAGGCCAATTCTCACAGTCAACAAATGACTCTGAAGCAAGCAAGCACCACCATTGAGTGTCAATGCACCCTGCTCCAAGAAAGGTCAGGAGCAGATTACAAAGGACCTCACTGATACAAAAGAGAGAGAAATTACTGAACATTTCAGACACTGATGAGGACCAAAGGGCCTTTGTTCTGCCACATTCAAATGAGACCACAGATGACAATAGGGAGCAAACAAGCAATGATTACTCTTTTGCATTTTTTAAACTTTCTTTTTAATAGAGCCTTGCATTGGTCAGTTCGAAAATTAAATTAAGTATTATAAACCCTTAATAATAGCATTTCGAGAGGCAAGAGCAGCTCCAGCTTGGGAGAGAACATTTGCAAATCATGGTGGCCATGGCTTAATGCCATCACTGGCGTGTGCGTGCAATCATGCTGGAGGCTGCTACATAAAGGAAAAGAAAGGAACCAACAGAATTCAGGGTGTCTAAAAGTTTCATCTAGTGCACTGACTGGAGGCGCTACAGTTTAATACAGCTGAGGTTCAAGGTCCCTCACACATCCTTCATCCAGGAAGGATGTACCACACATTCAAATATAATCCCATGGTATGCCCTGATGGACTGGCCACAAAATGCACTCAAATGCAGTAGAGAACTACGAGATTGTCAGCAAGCAGTGCTCCAGAAATTGTTTTTAAGTCATGTCTAGTTTAAAATCTTTGGAATAAAACTGATTTTTTTTAATACCCTCCAACTAACATACATTTAATTGCCTCCGGCAAATGGACAGATTTTGTGTGTGTGTGTGTGTGTGTGTGTAACGGGTGTTTTTTCTTTTATTTTTTTTGTTTTGTATTATTTTCTGTTTTTTTCTTTTATTTTTTTTGTTTTGTATTATTTTCTGTTTGTTTTTTTTTTTGTTTTTTTTTTTGTTTTTTGTTTTTTTGTTTTTTTTGTTTTTGGTCTAAATAGAAAAAATGAAAAGGAGAAAGTAAATTCTTAGGGCCAGACCTCGAAATGCCCCAAGTGTCCAATTGGCAGCTACAGCATTTGTGAGGAGGTTCCTTTGCCCTCAGACGAGTAGTTTCAACATTTCAGTGAAAACAAAGGTTGCAGAAAGCTGAAAACCCAGATCTTGAAGGTTGCTGTCATATATGTGTTTGTGTTTCTTATATTATTATTTCCTTTTGACTTCAGTTTTGCATCCCAAATATGTATGGGGTGGCATTTTAACAGTCAATGAGTCAAACAGTCAAAGGAGGACAGGAGGGGAGCCAGCTGGTAGGAGGGAGCAGCAACCGTGTGTGGACCAAGCGCCATTTTGTTTTATAGACGTGTCTTGAAGGGATGGTCCCAGAATATACAAAATATACAATCTGTCCTAATAACCACCCCGCTTGCTTGCATAGGCCATTTGATGGTCCTAAAGGCAGTCTTTGGAGTTGAGGCCAGTGCCAGCTAGCTAGGAATGCGGGTAGAGACCAGTATTGGATGTGTGTGTGTGTGGTATGACTGTAGACTCCTTTGGAGTCAGCTTGCAGTAAATGTGAGGCCTCTGTTAATCCTGGGGGTTGTCGGTCACAAGTCATGGTGGGCCTAGCCAAAAAGAAAGAAAGAAAGAAAGAAACGTGTCTCTCCTTTTAGACAGCCCATGAGAGAAACACCTCAACCTTTTCCTTAAATGTCAACCCTTCACTCCCACAATGGCATTTTGAATTGTGTATTGTAACAAGTCGGGGAATAGGAGCTCAGTGGGCATGAGAGAGAAGATAGGATGATCTTTTGTGAAGCCACTAGACTTGGGAGGCATCCTCAGCTTTCCCCACTCCTGGAAAGAGTGATATTTTTGGCTTTTTGTCAAGTCATAAACCAGAGTTAAATTAAATACGCAGCTGCCCTCTGAGACTAGCGACATCTATGCTGTAACTGGTTATAGGGTAGCAATGACACACAGCACAACGGTTGATCACTATGAGCTGAGGTCATCATGCCTCAAGGAGGATGAGAGAACTGTGATGTCCCATCTGATTGGCTGCTTCGAGAGCTGGACATCCAGGTGCCGAGAGAGTCCTGGAGAGGTTTAGTCCATGGAGAAAAGATAAAACATTTAAGCTTCCAAATAAGCTTTTCAAGTTTTCGTTAGCAAAAACGGAGAGATTAAAAAGAAAAAATCTAGCACTGGCAATAAGGTGAGGCTCAAGGGATATACTGTGATTTATCATCAAGGACTTTATTCTCTTGGCCACTTTGCAGTCATGCTAGAAGTTTCCAGAATCCCTAGTGCATATGGTGTGCAAGAGTCAAAAAGTAAGAAAAGAAAACTCCTCCCTTGAGAGTGAAGTCTACAGAAATGCAGGCCAGAAAGGTGTAAGGTGTTATTCCAGAGTCTGCCGCCGCTAAGGCCGTTGGGATCGACGCGAAAGATCTCAATAGTACTAAGAAGAACCAAAACCAGTCAACAGTTCTGTGAGGAAGTCTGACGCACGGAATAGCAGGACTTTTCACACACAAAGGACAAATAAACCAAGAGTTAATTTTGGCTACCAAACTGCAATTTGGTTTTCTAGGTCATTTTCCCCCAACTATTTAAAAAGAAACATTAGTGCTACACATATGCGACTTTAAGATGCTGGATTCTCCTATCAAGTTGCACTGAGAAGCAAGTTAAATAAGCCCCTCGGACTGCCGTCCACCTGCAGAGACGTCACATCCATTTTCTTTGATTTCCATTGGCAACAGCGGGAAATAATTCCAATAGTGCTGAAGTAAGCAGCCAGTCTGCCTTGCTGAGTTCACCTGGTTTCCTTCTTCATCTTCTTCCATCTGGCTAGGGCAAGGCATAAAGAATAGACGTATACATTTTAAATATAGTTGAGTGCATGACAGTGTGTATGTGTGTGGGTCTGTGAGTGTGTGTGTATGTGTGTGTGTGTACAGAGGTTTATAAGTGAGAACTTTCTTCTGCGAGGCAATGGGTCCCCGCCTGAAGTCCAGCCCCCTGCCTCATGGCGTGCCCGTTTCCTTTAGACACTAGCGGATGCCACGGCAACTCTGGCCTTTCGGTTTTTTAGATATGTCTCTTCATGTGGAGGGCAAGATGGTCAGACCTGGAAAAACACCTAGGAGATATAAACAACAAGGATATTAGAGAGCTCCCAGCAAACAGCGTGACTTGCATTACTCCTTAGGAAATGATTTCCCTTACTTTAAACAGACAGTGCACATGCATTGAGGAAATAGGGCCATGTGTTGGGAAGGTAAGTTTAAGGGGCAGAATGCTTGGGTTTAAATCCCATCTCTTCCAATAGCTGTGGGACTCTGAGCACATTAACCTCTCTGTACCTTAATTCCTCCTCAGTAGAGTGGGGATAATTACAGCCTTTATCTCATAGGTGGGTTGTGAGGATTAAATGAGATGATCCATGCAAGGTACTTAGAATACCGCCTGGCACATTGTAGGATCTCAGTGCATGTTAACTGTTAGGATCATAATTGTGATTATTAAAGAAGAAAAGAATGAGAAAGTGCTTTTGAAACCCGTGTCATGCCTGCATACTGTAAATATAATAAAGAATAATTAGTCTGTATCATCAAAGGGTAGAACTCTAAAATTTCAACACCCAGATTTCAATCCTAAGCTTTACAATGAAAGCCTAGAAATACTGCTTGTGATACTACTTATAGGCTTATCAGACACTCTATATTCAAGTCACAAAGAAAAAAAAAAGAATGAAGAAGGGTGCTCACAGTTACTGAGTATGTTACAATATGTAGGCACTGAGCTAAGGGTTTTCCCAATATCACACCATCCTCGCCAATCCTCCATCTCCATCGTAGGTATTCTCACCCTTTGTGTGTGTGTGTTGGGGGTGGAAGGGAGGGAGGTGAAGGAAACTGAGGCTAAGGTGTTTCTTGGAACCTAAGGCCCATAATTGAGTGTCTTCTTCATGTCAGAGTGGATCCAGTGGTCATCTTCTTTCCTCCTTCCTCTAACACCAGCTAGTTGATATTCTCTTGGGTAGAAACCCTTCTGCATTCTCATTTGTGTGAGGCTGAAGTTGTGGCCACAGTATCTTCTTAAGCAACAGTCATGTGACCTGTAAAGGTCAATGAGAACCAGCCCTGGGACAACTGCTGAAATTATTGGAAGAGAGAAGCTCTCTTTCCACTGGGATCCTGGAGTGACTGGGGTCTATACTGCCATTGTGGGAAAGAGTTGGCTTGAGAATGAAGTCAACAGAGAAAAAACGGATCTGGGGGATAGAAAGAGTCCTGATGATAATATCAGAGAAGCTGGATCCAACGAAACCTAAAGACAAATCTAATTCTGCTCTTCTCAGTTACCTGAGCTCATAAATACCCTTGGAGGCTCACTGCAGTCTAAGTCAGGTTTCTGTATGTTTTAATGAACAGTATGGGTGTTTCCAAATCCCCGTAGGCTTCAATCTCAGGTTCTGAATGAAATCTCAGTGAAGTCAGCCTACATGACAGCAGTCATTCTGAACTCTGAGTGTATGCTTTCCCCCTGGATCATTCGCCTAAAACTAGCTGCTTTCTTACCTATGAGAAAGTTCCCAGGCTCCCTGAAGCCTGAGACACCCCTACAGTCCAAAACTCCTGTCAGAATGTTAGCAAGCTACACTGTTCAGGTTAGCAGGGTTTCCTGTTCAGGGCAGGATTTCCCTATGTTTGTTCATTCTTAAAACAAACAAAAAATATCCACCCTTTCCCTTCACCGCAACATTCTCCACACCCCCTGTTTGTGTCCATTCCTTAAATAGGTACATGTGTAGGATAGAACTCCAAGGGAATGAGGTGAAATGGGACAAGGGTAAAACGAAAACCACATAAAAATGGGAAAAGTACAACAGAAAACAATCTAATCCAGTAACATGCTGCATAATAACAACTCCAATTATACCCACGTACTTCCAGCCCTGACTTTGTATGAGGAAGGTATTTAGATAATCCCTTAGAGATGCCTCTAAAGGGGGTTTGGTTTGCTATAAAAGAGTGTCACTAAGTTTTCTTTAAAAACTAGTACTCTGTCACTGGTACACAGAAAAATCAATACAGCCTGCAGGGAATTTAGCATCTAACTGGCATAATTCTGTCTTGTCCCGAGGGTACAACTCAGTATTGCCCACTGTCTGTTCTCTTTCCCTCCCTCCTCTCTTCCTCCCTGCCTTCCTTCTTCCTTCTTTTTCTCTCTTTTCCTCCTTCTTTCATCCCAACAACCTGGAGAAAGAAGATCCAAGTTGGGACATTGTGTTTCTAGATATTTCTTTTTTAAATGTAACATCCTTATAAAATCCCTATAAAGAAGGTACCATTCTTATTCCCACTACCAGATGAAATATTCATCAGAAAGAGGATTTGTTTTTTGTTTTTGTTTTTTTTTTTTTGAGACAGAGTCTCACTCTGTCGCCCGGGCTGGAGTACAGTGGCCAGATCTCAGCTCACTGCAAGCTCCGCCTCCCGGGTTTACGTCATTCTCCTGCCTCAGCCTCCCGAGTAGCTGGGACTAC
>NW_012104654.1:1037125-1057025 GCF_000951045.1 Mandrillus leucophaeus
TTTTTAGTAGAGACGGGGTTTCACTGTGTTAGCCAGGATGGTCTCGATCTCCTGGCCTCGTGATCTGCCCGTCTCGGCCTCCCAAAGTGCTGGGATTACAGGCTTGAGCCACCGCGCCCGGCCCAGAAAGAGGATTTGAACACAGGTAGTCTGACGCCAGAGCCCACACTCTGTCACATCTGCTTAACTACACTGAGAAGAAGAGAGGACTGGGCTGTCAGTTTAAGGAGCTTCTGGTAGGCAGACTAATGCTCCCTCCAAAATGTCTACACCTCATGCCCAGACACTGGGACTGTGTGTGGTTACACGATAAAGAATTAAAGCACTGTGGACGGAATTAATTTATGAATCAGCTGACATTAAATAGGGAGATTATTCTGGACTGTCTGGGTGGGCTCAATGCTGTCACAAGGGTTCTTAAAAGTGGGAGAAGGAATTGAAAGAGAGAACCAGAGAGATGTTAGCACGAGAAGGACTCAATAGCTTTAATGATGGAGGAATGGCATCATGAGCCAAGGAATGTGGGCAGCTTCTAGAAGTTGGAAAAGGAAAGGAAATGGGTACTCCCCTAGAGCCTCCAGAAAAAAAATGCAGCTCTACCAAAATCTTTAGTTTAGCCCGGTGAGACCTTTGTTGGACTTCTAACCTAGAAGTTTCTAACCTACAGAAATATAAGATCATAAACTTGAAAAGTAAATAAACCTGATACTAAATTTGTGGCAAGTGGTCAAGGCAGCAACTAGAAAATTAATCCTGAGGTTAAGTTGGTCAGGCCTGAGGAGGACGTACCTGTGAGAAGCAACAACACAGACACCCAGAAGCCTGCCTGTCCAAGAGAAATGCAGGGATTTGAGACGGTAAGGAGTGAAGAGAGGGCCTGGCAGTGGGACACCCTTTTCCTTTCCTCTCTATATCCTGGGAACCCTCGGAAAATTAGTATTCTTAACACAGAGCTTTATTTGAAAGAACCATTCAGTAACGTATGTGCTCAGCTTTGTTCCTGCCTTTACCAATTACTGGGTATTTCGCAATATATGTATAAACATCTCCCTTTATCCTTCAAATTCAGGGAAAAAAAAGTGGAAAAAAGAAAACCAAATCTTTAACATGGTAGGAAATGTAACTGCACCCCTACTGAATCAAATGAGCATCATTTGTTCAAATTCCCAAAAAATGTATGATGCTTAGGATTAGACCAGGTCCCTTACTATTGAGGTTTTTATTTAAATTCAATACCCCAGTAAGGTACGTAGTCATGATTAATTTATACTTATTAATTTATACTTACTGAATTCCACAAAAGATAAACTTGGCATGTAGAAGTGCAGAATCAAACAGTTTTAAGGGTAATATATCCCTAGACAATATTCATAACTTTACAGCAGCCAAGTAACCTTAAATAAGAAGGTCCTTAATGATTGAAATTTGTGCATAATGGAGAACTAGTCAACCCCACAGTCACTTTTCTTGTTTATGAAAAAGGCACACTAGGCCAGGTGTGGTGGCTCGCACCTGTAATCCTAGCACTTTGGGAGGCCGAGATGGGTGGATCACCTGAGGTCAGGAGTTCAAGACCAGCCTGACCAATATGGCAAAACTCTGTCTCTACTAAAAATACAAAATAAGCCAGGCGTGCTGGCGGGTACCTGTAATCCCAGCTTTTCAGGAGGCTGAGGCAGGAGAATTGCTTGAACCCTGGAGGCAGAGGCTGCAGTGAGCCGAGATCGCACCACTGCACTCCAGCCTAGGTGACAAAGCAAGACTCTGTCTCAAATAAAAAAAAAAAAAAAGAAAAAAGGCAAACTAAAGTCACACAGGGATTAAGTCAACAGCAGTCTCCTAGGTGACCAAGGGGCTAAGGTATGGGCTGGTATTTCTTACCACTTATAAGTGGGCTGACATAAAGATCAAAATGCACCCTCTAAACTGCCCAAGATCTGGAATATACTATGCTAGTAGTGTTCTCCCTGGATTATAACTGCACTGAGTCAGTCAATAGAATGAGGGCCTGCATGTTACCACTGATGGCAACTGAGCCCTGTTTATCACCATCGGCAGCCTCCAACTCTGTGGGCTGAAAAACCACTTATCCCTCTAGCCACTGGTCACTCAGGGGGGCTGCACTGTCTAGTCAGATGGTGAAGAAATGACACTACTGCTGTGCTTTCTTTCCTAACCCAAACCTGAAGCCAGAAGTCACAAAACCCAGTGTCTGTAAGGCCGGGTAGACAAAGTAAGTGTCGTGGGTCAACTGTAAGAGACACTGTGCTCTTGGGCTACCTGCTTCCACTTCCAACAAGGCATGGATACAAAGAAGTATAGCTCTTCTTGTAAGAAGAAACAACAGAAAGCGGGACAATACTTGGCAATCGATGGCTTGCCTTTGAGTTGTGGAGCCACAGGGAGTGGTTTGAACAGTGGAAAAATAGTCATCACATGGCTATGGCAAATGGGTAATGACTGCTCTTCAGCTCCAGCCAATTACAGCCACATGGGAATGTGAGCCCACTGTGGCCAGATCTGATTTTTCCAGACAAAGCAAGAAATACAAACTTTTTTGTGTGACATTTCACGATTTTAAATGTTGGCCAAAAAAAAAAAAAAAAAAAAAACCACCAAACCAAAAACGTCATGAATTTTTAAAACTACCCTATAGGCAAAATAAAAGCATACGTTAGATTTGGTACATGCTTAAGGAAAGGAAGTCTAAACCCTATTTAGCTTCTAAATAGGGCAGTGTGATTGTTCAAATTTTAAGAGATAAGAGGCGGTGCACTCATATATACTGCGGTACCAATAGGATGCCATGTCCTGCCAAGGGCTACAGATGCCCTCTGTTTCTGAAGGTAAACATCTTCTAAGGAATGCCAACTCCCGGTCACTCCAGGCTTTCCTTTCATCTGCTTTGGGACCACTCCAATTCTCCATGTCGTCTCCCAGACCTGGCTATTCTTAGCACAGTCACCGCAATTGAAACGCCAAGGTGCTGCCTGTCATGAGACACTAATGAGAATACAAACTCTCATTTCTGATGTTGTCAAAAATGCACTATTGGCCTGTGTCACAGGACGCTGATCTACTCAATCTCCCACAAACACCATGTCGCAGAATTTGTACCATCTGCTCAGCAAATTTCTAGCTCCAGAAACTGCAGTGATTTTGATGAAGAAAACAAAGCAAAAGACTAACGAAATCACCCAACTCTGACATCTCTTTCAATGAAATAACCAATCGATTTGGAATATTTCTCCACGTAAATCATACAAAAGACCGGATTAAATCCAAATATATCAGTTGCTAAAAGGTTGTCAATGTCTCAATAAGTCAGTTGATTTGAAGAGCGGAATACTAACTTTGGCAATTTCCCCGTAAGAACTCTTTGTCCACATCCAAGAATTATGGTAACCCATAATGCTCACAATCTCCAAGTAACAGCCTCCACACCCTTCAGAGCTGGGCGACTTGTGTGTACATGCTACCATCACACTCCGACCACTCACACTCTGACCACTCACAAAGCATTCATCTTGGTCCCAGGTGATAGAACAGAACACTCTCCTTCAAAAGACTATGGACAGATAGTCACCATCTGCAGGGCTTCTTTATCAGCCAGAGTGAGAGATGCACAAAGCAGAGAAACTTGAGATGGAAATAGAAGGAAGATGGGGAATAAGGAGAAACTCTGCTGGAGCATACTGTGTGGAAGACAGCTGCTGATTCATGTAAATACAGGAGGACTTCTAGGTAATGGACGGAAATGAAACAATGACTTGTATTCTTGGGTAGCAGAACAGAGTTCCAAGGGAATGGGAGACAATAACTGCATGAAGTATACTTCCTCAGCCCTGGGGTGGGAGGTTATCTCTGGGCTCCAGGAGGCATAGGGTCTTTATTTAGTACTTAGAGAATGAAGATAAGAGGAAAATAGCTTCCCAGGAAGAAGGAAAAAAAAAAAAAAAAAAGGAAGAAAAACATAACTGCTCCTTTATAAGCATCCTAAGGGAGCACTAAGCCAGCGTGACCAGTCTGGACACCCCTTCCCTATTCACCAAACACACACTACTACAGAGGAAGGCCTGGTGAGGGGGGAGGTGTGGGACACAGGGACTGGGGGAGGCAGGATGCAAAGGCGATCGCATTTCCTCCCAAGAAAAGCCAGGCCCCTGCTGCCATCCTGCAAGCTGGGGAACCCTGAGGCTTTCAGGGGCTTTTATCGTATTAGAAGCATTTTTCTCATCATAACGGAGACCTTTAGTATTGCATTAAAAAGATGGTTAATTTTCTTAAGCTTCCTTTTAAACACAGAAATAGGATTAGAAGGATAACACGCTCAGATGCAAGCCCATTATTTGATTATGTCTAAACCTAATCCTGCCTTCACCTTGGCCTGCAGAGTCTCCATTTTGGGGTTTATTGGTTGATAATGCCAGGGCTGTCAGATACTATTACTTGGGTAGTATCTGTTGCTACGCGCGCTTTCTTCTACTATCAAATGCAGAAGGCTTAAAATTGAATTACAGGAGAAGTTCTCAAAGCCTCGTCATTTTTTGAACCCTTGTACCTATTTTTAAGGAAGAAAGAATGATCTGGGCCCCAAAGAATGGGAACTCTCTTCAGTACAATTTGTTTCCAATAATGGTTCAGAGAAAAGTCTTACAGTGATAGGAACCCTAACCTTCCTTCCATTAAACAAGCTTTCTACTCTTTCTTATTACTATAGATGAGGGAAAGTGGTATTGAGGTTGATACAAAGATCAGAAGTCCCTACAGGTGACCATTCTCTGTCTCACTACTTTTCATATTATACTGAAGTTATCTGTCACATCTTGTTGATACCCAGTGACTAACACCATTTCCGGCTTAAAGCTAGTGTTCAGTAAATGCTTGTGTAACTGAACTAAGAATTCACACCACCTCTTGATTTCATGCAAGAGGGCACCCCCTCTTCTCACTGGTCCTCCCATGGAGAAGTAAAAGGCATTACCAGGTCCAAATGTCTGTGAGTCAGACCTGTGATAACTCCAAGCACATGGGTGCAGCTCATCCTCCAACCCACTTCTCCATTGTCCCCTCCCTAGCCCATCAGCTTCTACTTCTCTTTACCTGTCGCAGTGGTTGCATTTGAAGGGCTTTGCACCTGTGTGTTTCCTGTAGTGCCTCGTGAGCTCATCGCTTCGTGCAAAACGCCACTCGCATCCCTCCCATGAGCACTTGTAAGGCTTCTCACCTGCAAGCAGAGATGGAAGGACCATGGTCAGCAGCAGGAACAAAAGGGATTACACCCAACCAGCCTGTGCTGCCTGCTGGTCAGGCTTGGGAAAGGGCTGTTTAAATCATTCCTGAAAGACTAGATTTCCTAACACAGTATACCACAGTTTTTTGGTTTTTCTGTTTTTCTCCCAAGTCTCCTGGTGTTTTGTTTTTTGTTTTCCTTGTTGTTAACCTTCAAAAGTGGTTTCACCAGATCCTCAAATCTGGAGCTGTCATTTCAGTTCCCAGAGTCAGAGCATTTCCTTTGACTGGTGAAGGATCAATTTTTATTTATTTTCTATTCCCCGGAGCACTTTCACCCCCACAGTCCAGGCAGAAAGGAAATGTGCTATTTTCATCTGAACCACAAATGTTTCTAATTCTATTTTTCTCCAGAACCTACAGTCATTTGCCATTTCAGGCTTTTTAGTCTTCTCCCTCCCCTTCCCTCCTACCACAAGCTGCAGCCAGGTAGCTGACTGACAAAGCAAACAGCTTAAGTCTCCCACAGCCACTGTTCCTTCCAGTAAATGTGATGGATGGACAATGAGGAGAAAGGTCTACAATTTGAGAGTAAAACAAAAATCACTTGACAATCCCTGGCATTTATGGAAAATACTATCACAAAAGTCTGAGTTAGGAAACTCATAGCTTAACAACTGCAGAGTGTTCTTATTAGAAAATAATATATATTATTGTAAAATATTTTAAAAATCAATTTGGAGAGCAAGGTTTTAGCCACGGGGAAGCTGCTTATAAGCATGAAATTCAAACACTTGTGCTCAAGTGACCTTTTCACACAGTAAATACAGATGGAAGGATATGTAAGAGAAAGTACATGACTTTGCCTTAGACCTTTTTTTAACTCATCACGTCTGTCACCAAACATGACAAATATTTACCCTTCCAACTGTATGGTGGACTGGTTCTAATTAAAAAGAAAAATGATCTTTGGAAACCTGTGAAATCATGAAGCTGAGTTACTGAGCCCTGTCACTGAGAGGCAGGTTAGTACGTGGTTAACAGCTTTGAAGCCAAACTTCCTAGGCTCAGCTTCTAGTTCTATCCTTAATTGTCTGACCTTGGGCAGGTTAATAAACCTCTGTGTGTCTCTGTTTTCTTAGAGATAATAATAATAGGTACCTCAAAGGGTTTAGAGAAGATAAATCAACACACATGCATATTATATATTAATTAGAACAACGTCTGGCATATGTAAGAGTCATATAATAATAAACATGAAAAACTGCCAAACTCAAAATTTCAGGATACCTAGGTGCCAAAGTACTATGGCGTCCCATTATTTCCACAGTTTTAAAGGCTAAATCTTTACTAGGCAGCCCTGAAGGAGACATTACCCAGGTACTATACTTGACCTACTTTCTTCTTTCCACCTTTCCCCTTCCCTTTAAACCTGACTACAAAGCATTCACAATTCTTTATTTGTATCACCTAGAATCAAACCAAACATGCTTGAAAATTTTATTTCATTAAATTGGTGCCCTAGTGAGCCACTGCTCTGTCAGACCCACAGAGAAGAGGAACGAGAAACACAGGCATTTCTTTTAAAGGGAACCAAGAGGACATGAAGGAGGGCTGGAGGCACAGGAGGAAACCCATTCAGTTTCGGAAACCAGGAAAAAAAGAGGACGAATCACTGAGCAGTGTTAAAAGTTCACCTTCTGGCTCCTTTAAGCCAAAAGTTTAGAAAAGATGTGCTAGCTGAAGGAAGGGTAGCCAAGTAGAGGTGCCACATAAACTTTGGAATCAGCATACTTGGGATCTTGCTGCGTTCGTTCCAGACTCTAGAACTCAGTATATTTGTCTGTTAAACGAGGGTGAGCTTATTAATAAACCCATGTTTATAGCGAGGTTTCAATCAGTTGTGTGTAAGAAACGTTTGTTCAGCCTTGCATGCAGTCAGTACTCAGTTCCTGTCTCAACTCCCTTTCCTCCGCCTGTGTTCACAGAGGTTACTAGGAAGACAAGCCTGAAACTGCTGTCAATGAAGGCCTTCAGAGCTCATGGCTCCAGAAAGCCAAGTCTAGAGACATTCCGGGTACCTGAAATATTAGAAACAGAGAGTCTTTTAAGTATTTTCTCATTATATTGACGGAGAATGAATCCAAAACAGGGAGTGTTCTTTAGGACTGCTCTGAATGAGTGGGACACAGAAGGGGAAGTACGAGATCCCCGTACCCTGCAGGAGAGACATGTCAGCATCGTGCATTTAACCACTAGGCTCTGTTATCTCAAGGGGAAATCTGGCACAAACCAAAAAAGGAGAATGAGGCATCTAAGACTTCAGAAATTCAAAGTGCCCTCCGCCCATGAAGGCCTTCAAATGTAATTAAAATTGGAGGTTCCTGGAACCTTGGGGACCAAATACACCCCAAATGCAATGAGGCACCTAGGAAATTCCATGAAATTCTACAGCAACAACCAGAGACATCTAGTCCCCAGAATCAATCCCATAATCGAACTGACTTGTCTATCACAGGCAACCACATTCTGAAGGGCACAGGAAGGGCAGATAAAATGAAGAAGACTGAAGTGGATGTCTTTGGGCATTTTTTCCCATTTCAACCGTTTGCTTTTCCCCTTGCTGAATTCCTTTCACTAGTTTCCTTTCGACAAATAATATCAAGGATGTAATTATTTTCCAGAAAATGATTAGACTCTTAGTTACTTCCCAGTACAAACCAACTCTCCAACCCAGGAGCTATTTCAGCATCCTCGTGGCTGTGTCCACTACTGAGAAACTGCAGATAGCTTGACTTAGCTCTGAATCTTATCACCTGACATTGTTTCCTGCTTGCGGCAAACACTACTCAGAATAATACTGAGGACAGGCTCCTTTGTGCCCTGATATTTTAGCCATGTTACTATTATAGTGATTTATCAAGCTATTTTTCCACCATCTGGCTAGTTTACTGACAAGTTGCCATTCCTGCAAATACTAATTAAAAAATTTAAAATAATCAAGAACGCCCAATGAAGGAGCAGTGCCTGAAGGCAGAACTCAGAAATCAGAGAGGCAGAAAAAATACAAAGAATTGGGAATATGACTTTATATTTAGGGCACAGGAATTGTGGAGTTAGACTGGCCTTGTTTCCAGGTTCTATACCCACCTCTACAAACCAATTCCTACTGGAAAGGCAGGTCAGGGAAATTCTTCTGTTAATATTTTCAGCATGGCCAAGACTGCATCTCCCTGAACACCAACAGCCACAGCTTGATCTTGGGGGATGGACATATCTCTAGCCATGATACATTTGTTTTCATCCTTAAAAGCCTACCTGAAGATTTCTGCTCATTTCATCAAAGGCTGAGTTTCTTTCTTTACAAAAAGAAAAAAGGAAGGCTTTGTGAGAGAGAGGAAAACTGCACGTCAGTGGTACTGGAGCAGGTTTCATGCAAGATCAGCTTTTCTATTTTACTCTCCCTTCTTTCACTTGCCCTTCTCTGCTTCCTCCACTCCAGATACTTCTCCTGGGTATAAAACAGAAACTGTCATGGCCTTGCACAACACTATGCTGTATCACACTTGGAATGAGGCACACTGTTCAGCTCACTGCACCTCTAGAGTGAACAAAAATGCCCAAGAGTGGTCTATGTGAGACAGACAGATGGAAGAGAGACTTAAAAACCCAGGACTCCAGTACAGGAAGGGCATGTGAGTAAAGGCGAAGACACCTCCCACAGCTCACAATGCTGGAGGCAGAGGACACCCTCAGGACCTCCTAAATGTCAGGGTGACTATCAAGAACCACTTTCCCTGTCGGGCAAAAACCCTAGGATGCAACAATCCTAGGATACTTGTTTCCCTGGGGGAGTACATGCCACCTCAGAGGTGACAGTACGTCTCATCAGGTAAAAACAGACTTATAGCCAGATGAGGGCTCGTAAGGGAAGGTAAGGGTGCTTGAGAAACAGGACTGACATTTAGAGAGGTTAAATCATGTCAAGAACTTGCGTTCTCCCACAAAATTCATCTGAAATGAAATGCGGTCTAAACCAGTGTGGCATTTTGTTAGTTTCTTACAGGGTCACTCTCCCTATATCGTGATCATCAGAATTGACTGATCAAAAAACACTGCCATAAATACTTTTTGAGCATGCATCTATGACCTATGTAGGCTTAGTCATGAATCATACAGATGTACTAATATCCTATTAGGATATTATAAAATATATATTCAATAGACCAATTAAAAATGAGAATAAATCAAATATAAATAGAAGTCATACATATTTCTTCTTGCCTTCAAAAAGACTGTGTTGCACAACCCTACTTTTGGCCACTGCCCTGTACGAGAAATAAAAATAGCTTTGCTCTCAGCCCCACCATCTCACTGGTCTTAGGGCTTCCATTCATGGCTCCTACAGTCTATTCAACTTATAGTAGTCATAGCAATCCTTTGAAAATGTAAATCAGAGCATGAGTGACTCTTACAGGGGGCCTTAGTCTATATATTTCCATATAAATGGTTTCTTTGACATCCACTGGATTTTACGCATTTAAAAACATTATTCTGCAAAGGGTTCCACAGAATTTGCCAGACTGCCAAAGACATTCACCCAAAAAAGGTTAAGATGAAATTAAAGTGTAAATGTTCCAATGGCTTTCTATCATTCTCAGAAAAAAAGTCAAAAGCCAGGCAAGGCTATACAGTACAGCCTACATGATCGGGCTCCTGGCTGCCTCTCCAATATCATCTCCTACGCTCCCCTCCCCGATTCACCACATTGCCGCCCTGCCTGCAGGCTCCCACCTTGAGGCCTTTGCACTGGTTCCTTGCTCTGCCTGGAACACTTGCTCCCTCACTTCATTCAGGTCTCTGCCTGAATGTCTCCTCCTCTTAGAGAACTTCCTTCACTATCCTCTGTAAAACAACAGATTCTGTCACTTTCTCCATAGCACTTAATTACTTTGAAAAGAAATTGCATATTGTTTGAGTGTATTGTAGTCTGTTTCCCCCACCAGAGCATAAGCTTCATGCAGACATCCATTTTGTTCACTGTGATACCAACAGCGCTAAAGCAGTGCTTGGCTCAATCCTATCCAATACATTAAGTGAATTTAACAAAGCATCCTGCTTTGCAACAAAAACCTGAGTACACCTAGAGGGGCAGAACAGCCTGTGTGATTTCCAATCCCTTACTTTCTAGGTATTCAATGGTTTAAGAGTGGAAATGTTTGCTTGGTTGCTTAAATCTGACATCCTTCTTTGACAAGGACTAAAATGTGGTAAGTTTTCCTTTACTATCAAATATCACTTCTACTTCTTCCCAATCTTCCCCAGCCTGAAAGACGAGGATCCTGAAAACTTCCTATAACCTAATCTCACACATAGGAACCTAGTCTCCTGAGCAATATCCCCTCTGGGAAGCAAAGTGTGTCATTTTATGAAACTCATTTGTAATGTTTATCTCTGAAGATGTATTTGAGACAGCATAAGTGATATGTCAAACGTACTGTGCTATAAATTTGCCTTTAAGATAGAGAGTATAGCATAAAATATGAACACATGGCAGAATCTTGCACTCAAGGTTTAAAATCTATTGAAAATAAACTCAGTAATACAAATTTTCTGCGTTCATTTCCTGATCTACAAAATTTCAAATTCTTAATCCAAGTTATAAAGAGATTAGGATTTTGACATGCCTAGATTTCTGTTAAGACTAATTTTACCTGTTTCCTTTTATTTATTTATTTTTTAATGTGGTTCTAGACATTTAGGTATATCAAGGTCCTAGTCTCTTGAGGACTTGGATTAAGAATTTGGAAACTCTGCAGATCAGGAAATGGAAAAGAAAACTGGAAAGGAGGAATACTTTGCAGCGGGTTTATATTGCTGCCTAGTACATCTAGAAGAAACCAGCGAAGACCCATCAATTGCTTTCACATCACACTCAGTTGCACTAGAGAATTTAAGCAAACTGGAGAATAAAGACATTGTAGAGAAAGTGTCACTAAGCTTTCTTAGCACTGCAAACAGAGTAACCGGTAAACTTCACTCCATAGCTTGTCAATGTCTTCTCAAGTTGTAGCTTCTCAAGGTGTAGCTGCTGCAACTAAAAAATACCCATGCTAAGTCACTGAATCTGCTTTGGAAAATTGTCTCAGAGCCCCTCTTAGATTCCAGCTGGATCTTAAATATTTTTTTCCAAGGTTTTTTGCGTATCTGATTGATGGAAAATAAAACAAGGGCTTTCTTTTCTAGAATTCCCAAAACATTTATAATAGCTACAACATAAAACAAAACGTACACTCATTGATGATCCATGTGGCTTTTTCATTCATCCATTACTACCTTACCCAAAGGTCGGGTCCAAGTACCTGAGTTTACACAGTGAACCAGTCACTTTACAGAGCATGCAAACATTTGTCCTATTTGTTTTCATTCTTTTTTTTTTGAGACGGAGTCTCTCTCTGTCGCCCAGGCTGGAGTGCAGTGGTGCGATCTCGGCTCACTGCAAGCTCCGCCTCCCGGGTTCACGTCATTCTCCTGCCTCAGCCTCCCGAGTAGCTGGGACTAGAGGTGACCGCCACCATGCCTGGCTAACTTTTTTGCATTTTTAGGAGAGACGGGGTTTCACCGTGTTAACCAGGATGGTCTCGATCTCCTGACCTCGTGATCACCCGCCTCGGCATCCCAAAGTGCTGGGATTACAGGTGTGAGCCACCATGCCTGGCCTGTTTTTATTCTTGGAACAACTAAAAACCAGTAACTGGGCCTGGGTTAGGTTTACTCCTCACTATCTTAAAATGTTTATTCAAAAATCTGTAATCCAAAATTTAAACCATATCCTCAACGAGGTACAGCTCCTACTTCAGAAGACGGAGCGAGGTTAGAAAAGATTTTGACTGAATCCTGCAAATGTTGGCAAATATTGACAACAATTGTATTTGTGTCCAATATAGTAGCCACTAGCCACACACAGCAACAAGCGCTTGAAACGTTGCTGAGGTAACTAAAAAGCTGAACTTTTAATTTAACCTTAATTAAAATTAAGATTAAAAAATTGAAGCAGTGTAAAAATATTTCACACTGTTATTTTGGTAGAACTGCATTTAACTTTCACCACTGAAAATTTAGCATAAGACACCCTGGAAACATACAATACACACTGGATCTCAAAGAATTAGTATTAAAAAAGAATGTAAACTATTTCTCACTAATAACTCTTTAAATATTGATTTTCTAGGGAATGATTATATTTTAGATATATTAATTTAGGTAAAACATATTAAAATTAATTTTACCTTTTATTTAATGTTTTAAAAAATGAGATTACTAGAAAATTTAAAGTTACGTATGTGGCTTGCATGTATTTCTATTTTGGACAGCACTGGTTTAAAATATATTTTCTATGTAGAAACCCCATCGACTCAAACTGAAAAGCTCATCCTTCCTGTATTCTTCTCCATGTCCAGCCCACAGCCTAGAATCCCAGTGTTCCCATTTCTACACTCCAACCCATGGTAGAAGCACACTCCCAGGCTCAAAATCTTAGAGTTATTTTTAACTGTGAGAAAGCTAGGGGAGGAAGGGCTCAGTAAACAAGTCCAAGTACTCCACCTTTGTGGAATCTCTCCTCTCCACCCCTGACTTTTATTCTTATTACTACCAACCTTGCTGTGTGCAAGACCCGGAATGCCTCACCAAATGCAACAGCAGCCCTTCTCTGTTTCGAGGGATCTCCTCCCTGGTGCTGCATCACGATCACCTGAGGCACTTATTAAAAATGCAGATTCCAAGTTCCCATCTCAGACGTTCTGTATCAGAATCTGTTTTTAGTATCTCTATGCATGGGTTCAGGAATCTGAAGAAGTGACATTTAAGCCAAGATATGAAGGAGAAGGAGTTAACCAGGTGCAGGGGGAAGAAACCATTGCAGGTTTAAAAAGCAGCACGTACCAAGGCCCTGGGAGCAGAAGCAACTTGGTGCTTTTAAGAAACAGTCATTAAACCAAAAGGCTCAAAGAAGCCTTCTCTGATCCCTACCCCACTCCCAAACTTAATAGAATGTTTGGAGTCTCTCTCGCTGGCTAGGATGTAAATTTTGTGAGGGCAGGAGCCGCCTTTGACTTGTTCTCCACTTTATCCACAGTGGCTAGCACAAACTTTATTCATAGTAGATGCTCAGATAATACTCTTATTTACATACAGGACCCATAAAAGTGCCATTAAGAAACACGAAATAATTTTTCTCTTTAAATTGTTCTCATCCCCTATATCCATCTCTCTTTCCATAAGCAGTCCTCCAGCACAGTGGTTTTCAAACTTACTAGAATTCCCTAAAGGGCTTGTTTTAAACACAGGTTAGTGAACCCCACCCTGAGAGGTTCCGATTCAGTAGGTCTGAATCGGAGTGGAGGGCCCAAGAATCTGCTTTCTAACGAATTCCCAGATGACGCTGACGCTGCTGTTCCAGAGACCACACCTCAAGAACCACTGCTGTAGTGGGGAAATAAAAGGAACTCAGCATCAAAAATTAGATTATTCTAGTTCTGGCTCTGCCACATAATAGCAATGTGGCCTTGTAAAGGTATTTAATAACTTCTTTGGGGACTTATGGCTCTTAACTGTGTGGGGAAAGAATTAAAAAAAAAACTGTCCCACTTCCCTATTGTCATGAAGATTCGATGGAACCTAGTTCCTGAAAGTGATGGGTCAGTTACAAAGTCCCAAATGAATAAAAAGTGTTATTAATGGTGTTTGTTATTAAAGTTGCTATTCATAGTGGCGATATCAACAGGGAGTTTACAGACACACAGGAAGCCAGTGAGAGATGTGGAAACAGAGAACTTGGTCACCTGTATGTCCAGGGCAAGGGCACAGGGCTTCTCTCTAAGACATAAACTGGAGTCCAACCTGCCTCGTGGAGCACAGCCATGGAAACACACAGGATTAAAGAAATCCTTCGCGGTCATGTGCCCTTTTTAACAACTGTTAACTTTTTCTAAAATGTTTCTTTCGAGACAAAGTATTAGATTCTTGGTGAATTTGTTTGAAATGTTGGAGACTGTGTTGGTCATGAAAATTAGTTACCAACCCAGATGATGAAATAAATTCAGCTGTTGAAAATTAAAGAGCTTTTGCAATGTGTAATTTGTGATTCCAATACATGTGTTTTCAAATACTGTACTGTGTTTCTCATAAGCCAAGGAATGGCATAAAATTATTTTTTATTTAATTAAAAATGTATGCAGTATTCTAGTAGTTTCCAGTAGGCTGAGTGGCTGGGTGAGGTTTAGCCAACAAACACCACTGCTCCCCACCATCCCAACACAAGGCAAAACAAAAACCCATAACTGTTTAGATATTACTATAATTTTCAAAAGACTGTAAACTCACCTAAGAATTTAGACCTCAACAACACTTATACCTGAAGCTGTATGTTTTCAAGTTTTGAAACAGGTAAGCATGATCATTTGGGGAAACTATATTCTATATTTATTTTTTTTTAAGCAACAAGTTTAATTTGCTTTTCTTTTTTTTTCATTTTACTTTGTTTTTATTCTTTTTGTTTTTCAAAGTTAACTTCAAAAATTATTTTTATCAGCTTTTTTGGAGTTAAATCCAAATAAAACTTAATGTCATCTTGGAAATTTAAATATATTTTGGTGATTACCAGTTACAATAAAGTTAAAAGCTAGGTATATACTACATTTGAAGAAAAATGTATTAAAACATTAATCTTTCCCTTTCAAGGTGACAACTACACCATGTGAATTCATCTGAAACTCATTTGTAGAACATTTTTTTTCCATTTAGCAGCAATGGTATTACTCTGTAAGTCAAGTTCTCACAATTCAATTTGATGTATTAAATAGAAATTTGATGATTAAAAAACGTGAATTTCAAACTCACCTTTGGTCAACCTTTGTTTTCTGCTTTCAAATGTAAAGATCATCATACTGCAAAGGACATATACAGGAACAGACTCTTACTACAATGACCAAGCTATTATTATTATTGTTATTATTTTCCTTAGAGACAGAGTCTCACTCTGTTGTCCAGACTGGAGTGCAGGGGTGCAATCACAACTCACTGCAACTTTGAACTCCTGAGTTCAGCCTCCCAAAGTGGCCTCCCAAAGTAGCTGGGACTACAGGCTCTGGTGCCACCACACCTAGCTAATTTTTTTTTTTTTTGTAGAGACGATGACTCCCAATGCTGCACAGGCTGGTCTTGAACTCCTGGCCTGAAGTGATCCTCCCACCTCAGTCTCCCAAAGCACTAGGATTACAGGTATGAGCCACTGTGCCTGTTCCCAAACTATTAATTTTTGAATCACCTTAAAAGATTTTCAGAATGAAGAGAAAAAAATTCACTTTTACTCCAAACAACATGTTCGAAGCACAGGTAATATCAAGGCATCACTCTGAAAGCGATACCACTAAATCAGAAGTACACCCTGTAGAAGTAAATCAACATTGAAAAGGAAACTTCCCCTAAAAATCCAATCAATTCTAGAGGTTGGCAACTCAGGTGTACAACTCCTAGTGAGTATAGCTAAGGAATTCATTTTTCTTGCAAGGAGGGTGGTAGTAAGAAAAAGATAATCAGAGACCACACAGCTTTGAGGGAGGGTAGGCCTGCATGACACCCTAATGGGGAGGCTTTTGGGAAGCCTGAGGGCAGGTAAGGGGACTGTGTGTCTGTGAACCACAAAAAATGCAGGGACATGGAGGGCCAGGACGGGTGGGGAGGGAGACTACACTAGGCCTTATCAGATCTGGGACCCATGGTGGTCACCAATTGGTACATATCACATTAGTTGACAATGCCTAATTTACTTTCCTGGATACACTAAATTTTTCTTTTTTGCTAACCAAAATTTTGGAAATACACACCTAAATCATTTATTATTTGGATATATATATTTCATATAGACAGATATGAAAAGAGAGATCAATGGTATTTTAAAAAACCATCAGAAAGGATAATCCAAAAACCGCCTAAGATCTGCTTTTAGAAGCTATAAAGTGGCTTCAGCATCCTAAATTTGTTTCAATTAAGCTAATGATAACGAAAATTGATATTCCTTGACTATATAAATGCAGATGGTAGAGAAGTAGCTTAAGTATATCAATAGTTCATACGGTAATTTTCTCTAAACTTAATAAAATAAAGGCAATTTTATCAATCTTCAAGAAGCCCAAATGAGATCAGATGTGGTGGCTCACACCTGTAATCCCGGCACTTTGGGAGGCCAAAGCAGGCAGATCACCTGAGCCCAGGAGTTTGAGACCAGCACAGGCAATGTGGTAGGTTCCTGTCTCTACAAAAAATTAAAAAATTAGCCGGGCATGGTGGTGCACACCTATAGTCCCAGCTACTTGGGAGACTGAGGTGAGACAATCACTTGAGCAGGGGAGGCTGAGGCTGCAGTAAGCAGTAAGCTGTGTTTGCACCACTGAACTCTAGCCTGGGTGACACAGCGAGACCCATGTCTCAAAAAAAAGAAAAGCCCAAATTAGATAATTTACATCCAGATCATGGAGAGAAGGGCCCTCCCTGGACCAGCTACCATTCATGTTGAATAGATATTAATCCAGTTTTCTAGAGCTTTTTAGAGGCAAATATCAAATCAGTGAAGATTTAAAACATCAATGTCCACATAATTATCTTCCAAGATAATCAAACATTTTTTTTAGAGACTAAATTTCCCCATTAGCTAAAGCAACCCAAACATGTACCTTACTCAAATATAAAGTCTAAGAAAAGAGTAACCCCAAAAGAAAATTTTCATTTGTTTGTTATTTTGACACATGATAATCTAGGATAGATGCTCTTCACATACCACCGCCTATGTACTCAGGAAAAGATGTACACAAAGCCATGTCACTTATTTTTCTACCTTATCACCCATCATTTCTTACATAACCCTCTAGTGTCAAACATCCCTAGAGAGCCCCCATGCCCCAGCTCCTGTCCAAGCCTTTCTCACTTGCTGGGATGTCCTCTGCTCAGAATGTGCCTATTCTCCACATGTCACCCCATCCCCAAGGATTTCTCCTCCTCAGAAAACTATACCCTTATCTAAGTTTTCACTCTGTGGCCAGTTATTTACTATTTCCCATAGATATTTGTCTTTATGCCTTGATCCCTTGCCCTGCTTCTCCCCACCCACATTAAATGAAAAGTGCTTTTAAAACAAGGACACCTTATACCCCCAGTGGAATAAATGCTGATTAAGCATCTAGTAAATGTCCAGGCACGGCGCTAGATGCTTTCTCATTAGCCTCTTTGAAATCACTCACAAAGTCCAGCACAGGCTCAAACACACTGTAACATGCACTCAATACAATGTTTGCTAATTGAGACCATCGGACCATCAAAATCCAACAGCACGAAAAGCTTTGTTACCACCTTACCTTCCAGATTCATAAACCCTAACATGCATTATCTCCGAAACACTTCACTTCTGTCCATGGGTAAACAGGAAAAGTCAAATACTTGGACTTCTGGTCTAACTCACTGGCAGTGAAAGAAACAGTTTCTTCAGTGTGACAAGTTAGATTCAACCAGCATTAATTGTTGGTTCTAATATATGCCAACCAATGACACTGCTAGAGATTAAAGCTAAATGGAAAGGCTCTTCACGTTAGAGCAGCTCCCAGTTAGGAAAGCACCATGCATACATACAAGGAGACTCAATGTGTTTGATAGATGTGTGTAACATGGACACGTGAAACAGAAAATCCCTAAGACTTGGTAAGACTATTACGGCAGGTGTCCGAGAGACGATCAGCCTCCCTGAAACTTGAAGGACACCAGGGACAAGGGCACTAAGTATTTCCTGGAGAAGGAACAACATGCACAAAGGCCCAGAGATAAGAGATAGTGGTTTATCATCCTGAGGTCAAGATGTAAGTATGTGAGGAGGACCCTTAAGAATGGACTGAAGAGGTGGTAATGCCAAACCCTAAGGAGCCTTAATGACAAACTGTCCCCTCAAGAGACTGACTCCCTTGAGGCCAGACCCTCACATCTGTGCATAGTTGTGTCTTCAGAGCCTGGCACAATGTGTGGTCCTAGTACTTCCAAAGCATATCCTGTGGGAAGTGGCTCTAGATGGACTCTGATAGAGTTGGGCACTCCTTCCTTCTGCTCACCTAACTTCCTCTAGAAGAGACTATCATATTGTTTGAGTAAATTGTTTACATTCTATGTAGCTCCACAAAACCAAATGCTCCCTTTAAGGGCAGAAGCCAGGCTTATTCACCTTAGTATTCCCAAGACTTAGAATGCTGAACACATGTCAAAGATCCTCAATTACCCTGGCTGAATGAACATACCCATACACTACTGGTCCACCTCCAAACCTTCCTTTAGGCAGTTACCCAGATCTTCCGACATCTTCTTTCTGCTGCTCCCTAATAGGAATCATTAAGAAGAAAACACAATGACTGAAACCACCCGGGAAATCTACATTCACATTCACACACACACACACACACACACACACACACACACACACCCTGCCCTCCCCCCGAATCTGCAAACAACTCAGTACAAACATACTGACACCCACATATGTAGAAACACCCCCACACAATCTGTCATCCTATATACCTCTAACCTCAAACAGCCTTAACTTTTGTCTGTGCTCAACTCACAGCTACAAAATACTTTCTCTTCATTCTTCTACTTCATTCTTCTTCTACTGAAGAATGAAGGCATTCTGGGAGGAAAATGTCAATGTAATGTGACTTTATACTTCGGAAGGGGGAAAAAGAAGTGCAAGAAATATTAAGATGCAGTTAATTTGACTCCATATGCTTTTGTGCTTAAGTTATTAATTTCCCAGTCACTTCATATTATTCTAATAATGTAATATTCTCATGAAATGCAAAATGTAAATTATGTTTCCATTCAGAACTTAAGCCATTCCACAGAAACCTAGTTTTCATGCAATTATTTTGATCTTGCAATGTGCCACAAACTACTATGTACTAGCATGTTACCCTTATCATTTCATACATTTAGAATTTCCGAACTCAAGAGTTTTCTGTTAAAATGCCTGCATTAAAGGCTTTTTAAAAAGGATTATTAAGACTAAAAGCATAACAGCAACTGCCAGTTGTCCTCTATATTCATTCTCCCCTTATCCCTAGGTAAGAGTATCCCTAGGTTTTTGTTGAGCTTATGGCCACCCAGAATAAAGACTGTATTTCCAAACTCCTTTGCAATTGCTTGTTGACATATGACCAATTTCTGGCTGATGAGACATAAGTGGAAGTGACAAGTGCAATGTCAAGCTATACTTTTATTTATTTATTTTTGAGACATAGTCTTGCTCTGTCACCCAAGTTGGAGTGCAGTGGCATGATCTCAGTTCACTGCAACCTCCCCTCCCGGGTTCAAGTGATTCTCCTGCCTCAGCCTCCCGAGTAGCTGGGATTACAGGTGCCCGCCACCACACCCAGCTAATTTTTGTATTTTTAGTAGAGGGAGGTTTCACCATGTTGGCCAGGCTGGTCTCAAACTCCTGACCTCAGGTGATCCACCTGCCTTGGCCTCCCAAAGTGCTGGGATTACAGGTGTGATCTACCGCACCTGGCCTAGTTTTTGTATTTTTGGTAGAGAAGGGGTTTCACTATACTGGCCAGGATGGTCTCAATCTCTTGAC
>NW_012104654.1:1057075-1139871 GCF_000951045.1 Mandrillus leucophaeus
CCTGTCTTGGCCTCCCAAAGTACTAGGATTACAAGTATGAGCCATCAAGGCCAATCAAGCTGTACTTCTAAAAGTAGGAACATCCCCTCCCCTTTACACTTTCAAAACACCTGCATGAAAACGAGGTTCCTGGAAAGCAGGCCTGGTGGCAGCCATCTGGAATTGCAGGGACCTGAGCAATACCTTAGGAATGGAAACCCTAGGGATGGGTGACCAACAGTACAAAAAGAGTTTGGGCTTCTGACAGTTCTCAGTGCAGACTTTATATTAAAGAGAAAAAGAAATCTTACATCTTTAAGCTCCTGTTAGCTTGGGTCTTTGTCACAAAAGCTTCATTTAGGATCTAATTAATTCAAAGCATAACATACGTGAACAAAGGAAATCTCGCTTCTTTTCTCCAGAAAGGTTGTCAGAGTTCTGAAGATACTGCCCCATGTGTACAAGTACAGTTTACTGGAAAACAGACACACACACACAACTCACCATCAGGAGACCTGTGCTCTAGTCCTAGCTGTTACCACTTATAACGTGCCCTGAGGAAAGTTACCTACTCTTTAAGTCTCACTTTCCTCCTCAGAAAATATAGCTGATCCCTTCTTTGGCACAGCCCTCACAGGACTATTGTGAAATGTGAAGAGAGATGATTTCTGTGCAAGTGCTTCATATGCTGCAAAGCACTATACAGGCAGAGTAATTATTAAAATATTTTACCCCAAAATCCTTTATGCAACATGGCTCATATTAACACCCAGTACCTGAATATACCTTTCTGGTGAATAAAGAGCCTGCAATCACCTGATTCTAGCTAAGATGGTTAGAGATCAGTTTGAGATGGCAGGAGCAGACCACCTCCAGAGGCTGGTGTTTCATTCAACCATCAAAGATAAGACCTCAAGCCTCAACTCCTCAACTTACAATGTGGCATTGATTAGAAAGCCAAAGGGTTTTAACCAAACAGTACAAACCCAATACCACATGGAGAAAAATTGCCCAAAGCCCATACACTAGTACGATACGCTGCATATCTTACCACATCTCGTATCTCATCTGCTGAGACATATTTGGCTTTTTCTATTGGATATATGAATATATGAATGGCAGAATCAATCTCTGATGAAATGTCTATATTTTCCTTCCTCGTGTAGATATACATATAGTAGAAAACTAAGTGTAGGAGAAAGGTACAAAATTTTATACATAAACAAACTAGGCAATACATGCATCTCTGCAGAGAAAACACCTCAAATAATCACCATCAGCAGACTTGTGGTCCAATTCTACCCACCTTTAATGGGTGATAGGGCTTTTAAAATCCAAGTAAAATTAGCTCTTGGCTAATATTTACTGGGCCCTCACTATATGCTGGGCACTACAGAACCTTTGTGTATATTCTGTCCTCTAATTCTCTCAATAGCCCTAAGGCTATTATCCCTCCCCATTTTCTAGATGAGGAAATAGAGGGTTGGAGAAATTAAGCTGTTCCCCAAGTTCACCCAACTTATATGTGGTACGGTCAAGACTGAAACTCAGGCCATCTTACCTTCAGAATCCACATGCTTAACCACTACCTCACTCTGCCTTTTATATAAGCAACAACAATTAAAGTGGAATCAATGCTCATATTCCCTTTGGAAATACTTTCTGATAAAACAAATGTTTCAACTGGAAAGAATGTCAGAACTATTTAGACGTACCTATATAATAGTTGTTCTAACTTTTTAAAAATGAATAAGCAAAGGAATCGAATCTACTGAGATGGGAAGCCAGGAGTGCGAACTACAACTCATCTGCCCTCCCCTAGAACCCATGGTCTCATTTTCAGCTCACAGAACGGTACTACTGACTACTAGACCTTTGTGTGGGTAGAAACATTTTTTTTCAGAGAATACCTCATATTAACTTTACCAGCATGTTTTTCATTTCATTCCCTCACCTTCTCAAAAAAATCTGTGTCACTTAACAAGTTCTACATAGACCAAAAATGGAAACCCCCAAGGCCAACAGCAAAGCAAGGATTTCATTCTTAACCCACACCTCAGTGTGAGATGAGCTGAAGCTTCATTTCTACCTGCCTCCCCTTTCTGAGTGGTGGGTACTGACTGGTCTGGAGTGAAGGAGAAACACCAGGTAATAACATCCCTGTTCCTGGCATGCTCTTTACATATCAGGCAGCCCTATGGCGCTTTACCTGTGCTATTTCACAGAAGCCCTGCAAGGTAGGTGGTGATTTTTCCATCTTAGGGAGGGGAACACGGAAGCCCAGGGACAGACACCCAGCTAATAAGTGGCTGAGCTGATTTTTAAGTCTGGGTCTGACTGCAAAGCCTGTTCTCCTGCAGCATCATGCTGGGGTTTTCTAGAAGCCAAGAAAGGGACACAGAAGCAAAAGACCCCACCCGTCTTCCATCACAGTCCATCCTATTTGCTGTTCCAGAAAGCCCTGCAGAAGGGGAGAACGTGGATGGTTCCATGTTGGCCTGTTTCCTCCAGTTCATTAGCAGGGGTGACGTCCTCTCAGCCCTCTGCTACATTCTCTCCCACACCTCACCAAGAAGCTGATCAAAGAGGAGTATCAGTTTGCGTGCTCTGCAGGGACTGAGAGAACAGGCAGTGGCCAGACTGTGAAAGGACTTAAACAGACCTGCATGAACCAGTCTCTTAGACCCTAGGACAGGTGGCTCCTGAGTACCCAAACAGTGAGCAATCTGAACTGATTCATGCTCTAAGTGTAAAATATGCACCAGATTTTGAAGGTTTTCTAATAGAAGAAAGAGATAAAGGAATGTAAAATCGTTCATTAATAATTGTTTATCAATTATTTACATGTTGAAATAATGTTTTGGATATATTGAGCTAAATAAAATACAGTATTAGAACTAATTAGTATGATTAATTACTTTTTAAATGTGCCTGCTAGAAAATATAAAATTATATATGTGGCTCACGTTACATTTCTATTGGGAAAGCGGTCTTAGAGATCATGTTTAAGAATTTGTACTTTAAGAACAATGGCAGCCATTGTGAGCTTTTAAACGGAGGCATAACATGATCAGAATTGAACTTTAAAACATTACTCTGGCTACAAAATGGAGAATGGGCTGCCAAAGGCAATGAGCCAGTGTGGGGAGGGTTCTACAACTTCTAGGAGGTTCTACAATTGCCCAGGAGAAAGAAGATAGTGCCTGAAACACAAATGACTCTGCTTATAGCAGCAGAGATGGAGAAAAGCAAACAAATGTAAAACATATTTAGAAAGCAGTACCCATGAGATGAAAAAAAAAATTGATTGAAAGGACATATATCAGGGATGCCTCCCAGGGTTTTGCTATGAGCTGAGTGGACGAGCCATTCAGCATTCATCGTCTGGTATTTATGCATCTATGAAAAAAAGAAGGTCTATCAAGTATCCTAGGGTCACAACAGCCTGTCTCCATGAAGTTCCCCTGCAAGAAGCATGAATCATGCATGTTCTGGGGACTTTGGAACTCGTGCATGCTGTTCCAAAGTGCTTTCCTTCTGAAGAGGTCCCAGAAGAAGTGCCTCAAGATTTTGCCAAGTCAAGAAACACTTTGGAAAGCTGTCGGAAATGATGGTAATGGATGCTAAGACTGGGAAATAGGCTGAAAGCACAGAGAGTGGGATGGACTGGGGTGGAAGAAGGGTGGGGTCTGCTCCACTGTCCCTTTCTTGGCCTGTTCTCTAGGAAATGCCAGCATAATGCTGTAGGGGACAGGCTTTGGAGTCAGACCCAGACTCAAAAGCCAGCTTGGTCACTTATGAGCTGGGCGTGTCTACTGTTGGGATCTTCTAGGCTTTCGCGTTCTTATGCCTAAGATGGGAAAATCATGAAATGGCTGTTATCATTCAGGCTTTCTCTTCCACTCCAGCCAAGTCAATACTTGCCCTCTAGGAAGGGGTATCAGGTGTAAACAAAACGTCAGGGCATCTCACCTCTCACAAGTGAAAGCATGACAAATCTCAAGAAAGGCTAGGCAGGTTGTTTTAGTGTTAACTGCACAGAGAACCAAACAGCACCCCACAGCTGCTGTGGCATCAGAGGCCTGCTCCTTCCAGGGCAAGCATTATCATGAATAATTAAAGCCAAGCTCTGCTTATCAAAATAAATGAACAAAGGATGCCTCTGACACAGCAGTACCCCCCACCTTTTTTGTTTTAGGAGACCACTTTTTCTCAGCTACTGCTCCTACCAATCTGATCATCTTCAGCGGCATCCCTATCAATTTGGGTAAATTAGCAAGCTTCTCCTCCATATGGAGCTGTGGCTGCAAATCACAAATATGAGTGTGTGTAAAATTATATAGCATAGGCCCAATGTAATCATAAACGCATTTATATTTTATAACTGCTGTTTTCTCCACCTTCAAGCCGCATCATTGCCTGGGCCCCAGAGGTTCCCAAGCACTCCCCACCAGCTCCTGTGTGCAGCCGTCTTGCTTTGTGTGCAATTTCCTTCCCCCTTGTCACAGACCGCTATCTGCCAAATGCCAGCCGGCTCTTCTTTGTGCTGTGGTGGGCAAGGAACCATACCAGCTCACAGTTCTCTCTACAGCAGAACACAGACACAAATGAGCAGGTGACCTCTCAAACCGTGTCAAAATGGGCCCTTGACCCAGAGACCTCAAAACTTCAGTGGGTTCGCTGTCTAAGTCACCCAACTAAAAAGACCTATGTTTGCACAATGTGATTGTGTTTACACAAAGATTTAACGCCTCAATAGAGCAAAAGCTGTTCAGTTAATTTTAATTATTGCTTTACTCTTCTCACAACAGATTTTTTAGAAAATGCCTAACGGTAATTGATCCCACAAGCTTTGTACCTGTGGTCCTTGTAGTTCATACAATGACAGGAGTGGGAAGGATGTATGAAAAGTTTTCCCTGGCTGCAAAGGATTCTTTTTGGCTTTGCTCATTAACTATTCTTTTTGGATAAGATGCACACCAGGAAAACCACACACACACAAAACTTTAAGATCTAACTGTGGGGGGTGGGGGGAAAGATACACAGGTGGGCTCGAAAGTATTCTAAATGCTTAGAATTATCAGCAAGGAAAAGGCTATTATCAAATTGGGTTGGACGCCCCGCCAATTCTAACAATTTATTAAGGTTATTTCCATGGCAGGTAGAATGAAATAAAAAGGGGAAGTTTGAAAATACAAAGATGTAGGGGAACACAGGATCACACACAAAAATATCTACAGACAAACAATCCTCAAAAGAGTGGAGCCCTCAGGGGTAATGTGTGTTATTCCTTCAGCCTTCCAGGAATTTGTCTTTTGGTGTTAATACCTTTTCTTTCCTCAGATCTCTGGAAGATAATATAAGTGCCCTTCACTCTGAGGTTCCTGTAGATCCTTTTGGCAGAATGCTAGAAAGCAGCTATTCTTCTTCACTGTGTGCTTTTCTGAATTCAGAGGAGAGATTGCTGCACATATCAAGCACAATCATAACCTGAGTATGGGAACTTTGCCCATGAGTAGACTTACAATTCCTGTATTTACCAAGAGTTTTTATTAAGACTTCTAACCCATCCATAAATATCCTCAAATAACTGGGCAAATACAAAGATAAATAAAATTATCCTGAATTCTACACTTATCATACATACAAAAATAAAGGCACAGAAATCATTTCTTCAACCTCACCTAGCAAAGCTCTGGTGTAACTGAGAGGGGCATACAACTCACATACCAAGATCCACCCATCCATAGCTTCCTTCGAATTCTTTAAGGCATCGCCATTTGGATTTTCCAGCTTAGTAATAAAGAGGATTGCTAAGATGCATTCTTTCAAGGGGTTCAGAGAAAAGTTTCTATTTGCTGTTTCTCATCAAGAATTATCTAAAATATGCAAATGCACTAGTACTGAGATATCACTTCAAGAATCAATACCTTGTGTCTGTTTGCATCTTCAAAGCCAGCTCTCTTTCTTAAAATAGGGGAAAACCAACTAAGATCAAGGATTCTTAAGTTCAACCAAAATAGACAGAATGTAGGAATATACAAGATAATCACTCAGTTTTCTTAGCTATTCTGAATTAGCAGTTATACTGAACAAGCAAAATAACATCAAATATTAAGCCATTTATTTTTCTGAACCATAAACAAAACTGAATTCATTTATACTGTTTTAACTTAGGCCCCCAAAAGAAATAACTGATCTCTAAAGGAAAAACAGAGTAGGGCAGGCTCTGCGATGGTTCAGCAGTGAAACCTTTGAAAAATGATTCTTTGAGCCTAGGTTCCCTTATTTGTACAATGGGTATAATAAGAAGACTTACCCCATCAGTAAGTGAAGGTAAAATGGAAGGATGTATGTGAAACACTTGGCAACTGTAAAGATCAATACAAGTGATATTATTATTGCTTACTTGGGTAATGCACTAACATGGAAGCAGTCATTCCCAGGCTTGGTACCCAATTGCCTTCTTACTCCCAAAGCCAATCTGAGTAGGAATGCCTCAGCCTACCCTTTCTTTAGCACATCTGCTCTGGGAAGCTGACTAAATAACCCACTGCATCTTCAGGTCATCAAGATAATATTACTAATTCCCTATTGGGTCTAAAACTAAGGTCCGATAACAACTGGGATCCAAAACATGGTACTTAGCATGACCCCACGAGGCCAGCTCACTAATGGCAATCTCTTAAAGTGGCAAGGGATAAGCTAATATATGTAAAAGCCACAGCTGTCACGTACTCCCTACAGCCACATTCACATGTATGAGAGGAATAAAGTCAGCAGTATTATCTCCAAACAGCAAGGACAATGCCATACAATTATAATAGCATATTGTCCATTGTATCTGGGGATGACACGTCTGACAATGTTATTTTCTATGCATGTGAATGTAGCTGAAAGAGCCAATGCATAATTCACAACTCCTGACAAAATGCAGACATAAAGTATGTGTCCATTAGATAAGGCCATTTAAATCCTTCTACCTGAAATAGCACCTTTCTCCCTAAGCACTCAAAAAGCTTCCAGTATGCTCCTCATGGTGCTAGTGTGAACCAGAACAGTGAATAGTGGGAAATGCAGTGAGGTAGCAAATACCAGTGCAATATACAGTTTTCCCAATAAAAGTTTTACTTTCCCACAGAAAACACGTCACTTTTATTTCTTCACTAACAGTTAATCTTCTTTTTGGTAACGAGGAAACAATTGTTACATTTCAGCAAGGCCACTGTACCCAGGCGGAGAATGACAATACCATATGATGGTGCGGCTCTTCAGCGCCTGGTCAGCTAGGCCCACTTCCTGGCAAAGCACCTCCCTCCCACGTACCAGCCTGGCAGCTGATGTGATCAAAACTCTGCCTCAGCAAAATCTCAAATTATTACAGGTCAGGAGCCCTCTGCAAAAGGGCAGGGCATGAGGCTTGTGAAGAGTCACAATCACGAATCTTCAATCTAGAAGGTTAAGCGTTTAGTGGAGGTAGAGAGATTTCTTTCTTATCGTAAGGGGGAAAAGCGGCACATCATCTAAGTCCTGACAGAAATAATAAATAATGCAATATTTCCATTTAGTCAATATTGTTAAAGATCATAAAAGGGAAGAAGGCAAGACCTGGTGGGTGGGTCATCTTAAAAGGACTAGGAAATGTTTCGCAAGTGGTGCAGCGCAACCTACAGAGAAGAGGACAGCTAAGATTGCATTAGGCCAGGGTTTCTCAACCTTGGCACTGTTGACCCTTGGGCCCACCTGATCCTTTGCTGCGGAAGTTGTCCTGGGCATTGTAGGATACTCAGCAGTATCCCTGCCCTCCACTTCCCAGATGCCAGTAGCATACCCCCAGCCCCATATATGACCATGAAAAATGTCTCCAGACATTGCTAAATGTTCCCTAAGGGACAAAATCTCCCCTGGTTGAGAACCACCACATTAGGCAACTAATGATCTCACATTTTGGGAGAGTGGCTGGACTCAAAGATTTGCTGTCACACATAATGGCCTCTTCAGACATTGATAGGATGTCCCGATATACTCCTTGAATCGTTGTGTGACTTTCCCATTCCTGCTATGCCCTTATTAGCCTCAGAAGTTCTTAAAAGTTCAGGGAAGGCCCATCTGTGTGGAATGCTCTCCCGGTGTGCACAGGCCACATAAGGTTTTGAGCACAGGGTGTCCAGCTACAGGCTGAGGGGGGCTGAATCCGGCTCTGCTCCTCAAGCGCAGGGAAACTGCCCCATGCAAAGGGCACCTTTTTCTAATTCACACGCAAGCACATTACGGCTTAGCAGCAGCCCTGCTGGGGGACTAGCAGCCATCAGATTCGTCCTTTCCAATTCTGTCAACGGTTTACTTGATGTCAAAGGTAGCAGTTTTGTGTGGCCATGAGAATTAGCAAAGCAGGTTTTCAGGACTGAGGAGAACCAGGGGTTGAATCAGCTCCATGGAATACCTCCTTTCTTCATTCCCCAAAGTATGCTTGCTTGTATGCCTGCACTCTCACTATTGTTTTAAACACGGAGACATCCAAAGAAAAAAGATCTGCTCTCCCAGAAGAGTACACTGAGAGGAAGCTTGGAAGTATGCACTGATGTCCATGTATCACTGGGACTAACCATGACCACCTTCAGCCTTCAAAGACCCCTGCCTTGGGTTTCCAGGGTCTTGCTAGAGCCACAGTGAGGCTGTATAAGCACATCCAATCGATCGGTGAAGAAGAGGGCTGGGTAAGACAAACTCCCCAGACTTCTTTGAACTTTTCAATCTGTACCCTGCTTAAGTCAAATAGGGACAATCCATAATATCCTTGCAAAGTTGTTGTTCTGACAGTCTGCTGTCAACAAAGATGAAATACTCAAACAAAATCACCCCCCTCCCAAAGTCAGAATATAAAATTTGTCAAGTGACAAAGAGATATTCTGACTTCTGATGGTTTTTCATAAGTAAATGGCTAATTCATTTAACGGGCAAATGCTTTTGAGTGATTAACAACTGGTCCTTTTAATAGAGATAACAGAAATAATATTACACCCCCTCTGTAAGTTGTTCTTTGATAACAAGATTTTCTTTTGCAATTTGAGCACTACTAAGGGCTAACTGGTTTCCTTTAGATAGGTGTTGACGCTGCGATCTTCTCGCAATCGCCTAGCCTAGCTGGAGGTCTTCTGCTATGTTAAGGGTATTTTAAGTAGAAATGATTCCATAAAGCCTGAATTTATCTTATGGTGGAAGGGTTTGTAGCTCGGCCTAGGCCTCCTTCTGCTTCAATTGTGATAGGGTATGGTGGATCTCATTAGTATGGGAAACCACTAACAGCCATTAGTGTCAAATACGAGTTGCCTTTGCTAACTATTTCTGTGCACAGTCACACAACATGCTCTGAGTTTTCTCAATAAAACAGCTCCTTCCCAGGGGAATAAAGCTGCCTCTTCAAGGGGCCCCAATTTACATATACTTTCTCAACCATTTAAAGTGAAATCTCCTTGGAGCATCACTTCACTTCTAAAGAATCTTCCTTGTCACACTTCCAGTGAGAATTTCAATAATGATGAAATGAAAACTTCTACTTCAACAAGAGATGACAACTATATGTAAAGTAATTACCTTTTTACTTGCTTTTTAAATCACAAAATTGACTTTAGATTTTGCATCACATTTGTTCATTTGCCATCAGGAAAGCAGCTATGGTGCAAAATGTGTTATGGCCATGTAAATGCAATGTCCCACTGAAAAGCACCAGGGCATATGCTGTGCACATCAAAGGAATAAAACCCATGATAGGAAAGTCAAGTATCTGAAAGCCTCCCTTTACTCCTTCATCATAAAACAGTTGGGAAAATCCCATAATGTGTTTAGTCCATTCTATTTCCTATCAAGAAGAATGGCTACCTATCAAGAATAATTTGGTCCATTTAAGAAATAAGGTGGCACTATCCTTAGGATGTTAAAGATGCTGTCTTGTTATAAAGTATTTTAAATATCTGCACAAATTCTATTACTACTCATATCAAAATATAGGTATGTAATATTTTGCCAGTTTTTTTCCTGAAGAAGACCAAAGCTGTCATTTAAGTGATGTCTTCAAATGTCTTGTTTCCTTTAAACTATACTTACAAGGTATGCCGAGAAAGAAAGACTTCAAGACTTTAATGTGTTTCCATAGCTAAAGGATTTAGTTGAGAAGGCAGGATAAGGGGCCGCAGGTGCCAGACATTGTGTAGAATTTGCACTTATGCTCCATTAATTGCCAGCATATCTTCCTCTCCCTTTTCCTCCCCTCCCTCCTGACTAAATCCCTCTGGAAAACAGCAGAGCAGCAGGCCCAGACTGGTACCCAGCAGCAACACCAGGAGCAGAAGTAGCCAATTACCCTCCAGAATACAAAGTGGGGGTGGGGGGAGCAAATGATGCAGTTACCTAGCAACCAGAAAGAGCAGAAACAGCTGTGTAGCAGGCCCAGGCTGGTACCCAGGAAGAAACAGGATAGCCAATTAGCACACTGTATTTAATGCTGATGTGGTTTCCTAGTAACAAGATGTACAAGTCTGTCTGTTGCATTTTCCCCCTCCCTTTCTCACATTTTCCTCAATCATGCACAGTATTACTATTTGCCCTAATTACTGTTTCTCCACTGCTTCCAGCGACCATTATTTTATCCCCAGAGAAATTGGAAGAACTCACGAAAAATCTTCTGTAATGACAGTATTTAGTTTCAAATTCAGTTTAGCTGTAAGCCTTGAGACACTAAACAACAACAAAGAATGAAAAAAACAAAAAGCCAGCAAATTGCCCTCTGCCTAAATTTATAAGTAGCCTACGACACCTTTTCTAAATGCTAATATTTACATGCAAGTGAAACAAAAAAATTTAATATATACCGTCATTTTGCCACACATTGCATTTTCAAATAGGGTAAATCCTCTGTGTACTTGAATTTATTCATATTGATTTTCTGACACTCTCTCCTGAACACTAGGAACATAAAACGTCTTATTACCTATATCAAGGAAGGGAGATGTATCTTTTGTTGCTCTTTTTAAAATACCAATACTAGTTTCAACAGGCTCATGACCAATTGAGAATTCAATATGAGGAATCATTATTTCCTTTCTGCAACAGACGTTCAGTACAGGTGAGGGATGTTGCATATCCCATAGTAAGGGGATTCAAAACACCATGTTATAAGTTCATAACCAAGCAACGAATTCCATGAAATGACATTAAATTACATAAACACACAAAATGAAGACAGAAACCTTTTAAACGGGACTACTGCATAGTTATTCTAAAATATTTCCTACTATATCTTGGTGCTCTTTACCCTCGAATATGTACCAGAGTCAAGCTTTGTGTTGGTTCTATTCATTAGGACACAGATAGAATCCCTACATTTTTTAGGGCATCTGCTAGACTCCTAGAACCACTCTCATTTAACACTGGCTTCCATATTAGAACAAACTATAGTCCTTATTACAAAACATCCCTGCTAGGAAAACAGCAAGGGCTCCAGAGAAAGATATTAGATACCCTAAGACACCTAACTAGGCAGTACTCTACCATGGAGGTCAAGTTCTTTATTAACTAAGATGGCTTCTGGTTTCCTGCCTGCAACAAAATGATTGATGGCTTTTATCATTTTTAGCTCACCTAGTGAAACAGATGATGATGTTTCACTATGAAACATCACTTTGTTGAGCTATGATGGCTCAACAAAGTTGGGATTAAAACATCTTTTTACATTATTTGCCTGAAAACAATATGTACCACTTTACTGAATTCCATAAATGTTATAGTAATGGAAACGGGATACATTTTAAAGGCAGAAACAACAAAAGAAGCCTCAGTATATGTTTTATAATACCAGATGAGTAGTTTAGAATATAAAAGGAGTTTTAACCTGTAAATGTATTTTATTTTGCAAACAAAATAAAAGAGGTCTTACATGAATGCAGATAACTTTTGAAGGGAAGAAAAAAAAAGATGTGAGGCGCAAAAAGAAGGGGGTGTGCCAAGGAAGCTTGGTTTAGGACAAAGCTGGACTGAGGCTTCATAAGGAACCAGCAATGGGGCATTCTGATCTTTCCTCCCCTACGAGATTATGGGGTCCAATCCTGGGTTAGTCCCCAGCTCACCTAGCTCCATAAACATACATGTTGAAGGAGAAAGTAGGGTGAATTGAAATACGGAACAAAGCGTGCTAAGCTTATTCTCATTGCAGACATCCTCAAATAACTGAAGTGCTTTCACCTCCATTATATAACCAACCATTGGTGACCAAACATGGAGCCATTGCAGGAATGAGGAGTAACTCCACCAGTGGTTGGCTGAATAATTAGCACACTAAAAAGTCACCAACTTCTAATTATTTTAAGTGATCTTGCCTCGACCAACATTTAGCTTAATAACGTCATGTCAATACATTAACAAATTGTTGAAAGGAAGCCACTTTTAGAAAATGTAGAAAATCCAGTAGCAGAGGAGAGGTACATGGGATGCTGCTGGAGTGAAGTGGGGGAATGCCATCCCAGTTCCCAACACTCCCCCATCATGTCTCCCTACCTGTTTACAGACTACTGAAATTCTATGAAGTTTCCCCTAGTTGAAGGTTAAAAAACTAATAATAGAAGATTAAAGCGTTATACACTGGTGGATGGATGTATAATCCACCGACCACAACAGCCTACAGTGTATTGCTACCAGCTCCTTTGTGCTGTGAAGGACAGAGGAAGGCTGCAAGACAGAAAATGGCAGAGTACAGGAAGGGATCAGATATTAGGTTCTTAGGTGGGGAATGCAGAAGAAAAAGACCTGTATTTTAGAAAACAAGTTTGGCCAGGGCCATCCAATTTGCCTCCATCAGGGTGAAGACAAATAGAAACTGCCTGCCTGGAAAGGGTTAGGTGTTCTCCATTTGGTACCAGAGTAGCAGAGCTTAGTGTCACATGACACATTCTGCCCCTGGTGGACTAGATTCCCAAACAGCTGCATTTACTCATCGGAACTAATTTCCTTATATGAAAAGTTTGTTTCCTGATGATCCGTTATCAAGGTTTCAACTGTAATTTCTACTACATTCAAGCTGAATATTTTTCAAAGGAAGGTCATTTTAAAATTATTTTTCATCTGTCTTTACATTTTAACTTTTTTAAAAAGATGATCATTCAAAACAAACTTGTTTAAAAAAATTAATACATGAGTTTCTTAAACTCTGTTTTTTTTTTTTTTTTTTTTTTTCTAATTCAAACACAATCACTACACCATTGTTTCAACTTCAGGAAACATAGAAAATTCCTGCCTACCATCAATTCTTATAACGTCATCTTAGCCTTCACTCTTTACAAAGCTCCACAGAGCTTTCCTCAAACCTTCCTATATTAGATGTACAGGATAACCATGATCATGACAGTAATTAACACTCATATTATAATAGAAACAGCCTCTGTACATTATCGATTTATTAAAAGGAACACTTTTTCTAAAAGTTCACACTTGGCCTTCTCAATGTCATTTTTTCATTTGCACAGACTTTTCATGACCCTCTTTTTTTCTTGTCTATCAAACAGAACTGGCCTACCCTTGAAACCTTAGAATTTATAAAATTCTATTACTTTCACTGCCTTTTCTGAAATGAGATGCCTCTTTTCTCTTCTCCTTCCTCCCAGTTCCCCCACATCCCCCACCCAGGCTATATTCTCTTTTGAGATCAGGTTCCAAATATAATGATTTTATGAAACCATATTTCAGGCTTTTGTGTCGAAAAGCAAGGTCCTGGGCAATAAGACAGGGACTAGTGTATGTATAGTGGGTGTTCAAAAATATTGTTTATGATGAAATACTCATTAATTTCATGTTTTTCTTTCTCCTCCATTCTTATTTTAACATACTTATTTGCCTTGTGACTAACAATTATCCATTAAAAGGACATCTGGAATAGGCATCCCACAAAGCCTACATTTATTTTCATAGTATAATGATAAAATAAATGTGCTTGCTGTGTATATGCTGAGTTTAAGCCATGCTTCCCAATATACATTTGCATTAACTTATCTTCATAAATGTTAGGAGTTATCACACTGCTAAATTATCATGCGGTAAAGTTTTAAGATTTTACTGAATCAGAAAATTTTCCCAGTGATTGTTTTTCCACCACCTCACTTCATACCCTTTCTTTTCAAACTTCTCTTAAGCTCTTGAATATGCTAAATCCAAATTATCAAACCCTCCTATTCAGCTCTCTCCACCTTGTGAACTGAACATTTAACCCTTATTCTTGTTTCCATCCCATAATCGGGGTTTAATGAGTTTCTGCCTCAACACATGGATAAACTTCATTAGCAGCCATGTGTCTCGGCATATTAAAGGCCCTTTAATGTCTTAAAATTGCCCCATTTCAGTTGCTAGTGTATAAATTCAAAGAATTCTTATCTATGGCACTAGGAAGTTGAAAGTGGTCGATGAACCCCCTACAGTTCCACACTGAGGTATTTAATTTTATCCTGCTGCTATGCCTGACCTTGAATTAGGGCTTCTATTTATATAAATTACTATATTATCACATTGGCATCATTTAAAAAGATGAACAGCATCAATAAACACTCTGTACAGAAGGAGAAAAGCGACTTGTTATCTCCACATCTTCCATGCTGCCTCTGACTGCCGATGCAAGACCCTGCTTTCATTTACTGCCCCATCACCGCCCTTTAGCACTCCTTCCCGAATGGACCACCCTGGTCTCCTCTGCTGGTCACTTCACGGTACGGTGCCTGACATCTATGGGCACTTAATACCTGTTCGCAGAAAGACTGAGGAACACAAACAGTAAGTAAGAGGCAAAACAATCTACTGAGAAGGATGTAAGCCTACAGGTCAGGAGACATGGGTCCAATTTGATTTCTAACAACAGGGAGTTGCATGGCCTGAACTAAGTTACTTTTTTTTGGGGGGGGGGTCCTCAGTTTCTCCCACGTTGTGATAATACTGACCTTTCTTATTTCATAGGGACAGAGTATTAACATTTGTCATTTTAATGCGTGAACTGAGACTGGCATGTCTCTCTTTAATACTAACGTTAAAAAAAATGAAAATAGTAACGACCATGAAATAGTAGCTTTATCAGTAACAATAATAGGCCTGGAATGGAAGACCATTTCTTTGCAATTTCCTTGTACTGCTTCTCAGTCACCTGATGAGGCACTATGTTTAAGGACCCTCCTAATATCCACCTATTTAGAGAGGATATTTAGTTTTCATTGTCCATTTGTATTTAAACTATATGTTTTTAATTTCCTCTCAATAACGGGTTACTTTTTAAAAATTCATTTGACTTGTTTCCCCTTCATTAGTAAGCACAGAAGTTAAGAGCACTCCGACTGGAGCAATACTTTTTGGTGCAAATCCTTGCCCGACCATCTATGATGAGCTGTGTGACACTGGGCAAATTACTTGACTTCTCTGGGTCTCACTTTCCTCATCTATAAAATAAGATGGTACCTATGTCATTGGGTTAGTATAAGGACTAAAAGCGTTAATATTTGTAAAACATTTAGAACAATGTCTGGGACATAGCAAGTGCTTTGTATGTATTTGTTGAATAAGTAAAATAAATTGTATTTCAAACTTTAAAGGCCTTTCATTACATGTAGGACATAACTTCTGTTTGCCTTTTGAATGCTACACTGGTCTTTTTGTTTGTAGTATTTTTAGTCACCTTTTCATCTGAAAATAAACTAGTTCCCTAAATTCTGATTAAACTTAGAGATTATGCCACTTTCTGATTCAGTAAGATGGGCCCCAAAGCAAATGTAAAATGCTAAGCAAATTGCACATTTGTATTACTTTTCCACCTGAAAAGCATCCTGTTACACTGTTCAGTACAAAATCTAGAGAATGCTTATCACCACCTATGGTTTAGGTGACAGCAACTTCAGTCTAGAGAGTCCTCCAAGCAGCACGTAAAGAGAACAAGGCTTCTTCACATCTCCCTTCACTGCGACCAAGAATCAAAGATCGAATGGCCGTTGTCCTGACTTTTCCAGTATGACTCACGCATAGTAACATAAATGTGGACGTGCCTTTATATGCATTTTCAAATTTGAAAAGTCTGTTCACTTAGCACAAAGCACCATTTCAATGAAAGGTTTTTATCTCTTCTCAGAAGTAATTAAGAAGAAATGTAGAAAATACTTCTTTCCTTTTTTTACACAGAAACTATTAAGATTTTTTAAAATTTGATTTTTGCTGAGAATGAGCATGAAGTTGTTTTTTTTTTTTAACATTGGAAGTGAAAGTTACCTTTCATCAAAATATTAAGGATTATTTAGCTGACTCAAGAAGATGAATACAACTATGATCATAATGGTAGAATTTGTAGAAAGAAAAATATATGAAGATCAGAAAACAGAGTAGGAGAGAAAGGTCTGCAATGGCTTGGCTGCTAAGAACATTTTTACGTTCATGCCAACACTAAGTGCTCTTCCCAATGAATAAACCATATGTCCATTTAAAAAATATTTTTATTGTTTTTGAGACAGGGTTTTGTTCTGTCACCCAGGCTGGAGTGCAGTGGTGCAATCTCGGTTCACTGCAAACTCTGCCTCCTGGGGTCAAGCGATTCTCCTGCCTCAGTCTCCTGAGTAGCTGGGACTACAGGCGCTGCCACCATGCCCAACTAATTTTTGTATTTTTAGTAGAGATGGGTGTTGGTCAGGCTGGTCTCGAACTCCTGACCTCAGGTGATCCACCTGCCTCAGCCTCCCAAAGTGCTAGGATTATAGGCGTGAGCCACAGCACTTGGCCCTTATGTCTATTTTTATATGCTTCCTTTCACTAAATCCTGCTACTTCATAATATTCCCTTTGTCCCAGTCCTTGCCTCATCATCCTGCACCTCCAGCTCAGTACCCCCATCTCTAACTTTACTTCCTTGGGCAACCCGTGTTTGTGCCCTAGCTACCAATGTGAACATCTGCTACCTTAAAAAATAATAAATAAAAAATCACCTCATTGCCTAATATCCTCCAAGGCAAAAATTTTGAAGGATTCAGCATCCTCAAAAAACAGCCACAGAAGGAAAAAAATGCATATCTTTTTCAGCTCAGTAAATTCTATCTATATAAAGATTAAATGAATAACATCTTAAAAATTATTCAATGCAAGCAAATCCATGTTACCAACATGTATTGTCTTCCTTTATGCATATAAAAGGAAGACACACACATTTTATTTTACTTCATTTCTTCACTGTTTCTCCTTTGCAATGTATTACCACATAGAAGAGATATAGCATGTATCTGCAACTGTAGAGAATAAAATGCAAATATTTCTCTTCTTTCTCTGGGATGGTATTCCTATCTCCCTTTTTTTCCTGTATCAAAACACCTCTCCAACTGGAAGATAAGAAATATTTTGACTGAATTAAAGTGAGTCCTGTGTTAAAATAGCTTGCCTGAATCCAACCAGAGCCCATTTTTTAAAAATCTTCATTTCCACATTTGGTCAGCAGCTCTCCCAACTCCAGGCCTTATATCAGCAGCCTCTTTCCAACCTGAATTCCCATCTCCATATACCTTTGCCCTCAAGCTTTTACCAGTCCATTTCCTTTACATGTTTGCACTTAATTTGATTCCATCCTTCATGCTTTTTTCATTATTCTTAGTTCATCTACACCACATAAATTATCACCTTTGTTTTCAGTTCCCCATGTGCTCCAATTCACACCAATTCCAAATAAGTACTTCTGATTCTCATCCATTTAATCCAAATTAATTCATATTCTCCCCACCCTCCATCCCTGTCTCTACCTCCCCTTTTATCTGTTTCTCTTTCTTGTAGCACCTACTTTCCCTTCTGTGCATGTCTCTGAGGAAGGTTTTACAGGCAAAATGCTTCCGCGGATGCCACGCAACTGCTTACTATGTTGTGGGAGGAAAGGCATGATCTTTCCGCCTTACTGCCAACTTCCATGGGCCAATGCTTGCATGTCTGGTTTATCCTCCGTAACTTGTGTCCACAGTGTCATCACCCCACATCCCATTGATCAACCACTGGCAGCGAGAGGGAAAAAGCTTCTTGCTGTTTTACGGTATTTAACTTTGGCTAACTGGCTTATTTCTGGCTTACAAAGCTCTTTTTTCACTCAGTCATCACTAATATCAACAACAATAGTAATAGCTATAATCAACCCCACTACTATCTGTAATGAGTTCTTACTATCTATCAGGTATTTTGGTTTTTTACAAGTATTTTACAGATATCTGCTCATTTAATATTCAAAACAATCTAGGAGGTAGACATAATCGTCTCTATTTTAGAAATGAGGAAACTGAGGTCATAAATCTAGGAAGCGATAGGGTGAGGACATTAACCCAAGTCCACCTGATCACAAAGCTCAGCTCTTAACTGCTCTGCAATACTGCTTTTCTAATAATGCTGGTGCCTCCCTGAGTGAATTCCCTATAGGAGTTTTCCACTTTAGTCCAACATAAGGCAAGTAGTTGCAGGTGCCAGGTAACATAATGAGCTCCACCTTGGTAATCACTCTGAGTAGACAATGCTCAAAAAAACAAAGCACCAAATAATGCATCAACCCTAACAGTCACCCTCCTGACATCTCTGTTGGAAAGAGGGGATAAGAAAGAAGAAGAAAATGCTCTGGACTCCCTAAAAACAATCTCTGCTTTCCCAGAGCTGTCCAGCCTCCATGCTAAGCAGGATGTGCCCTTAGTGCCAATAATTCAAAAAGTGTCCATAATCATGAACTCCACAGCCCCAAGACAACACAACATTCTTGCCCTTTTCTGCTTTCTCTGGTTTCCTGGAGGGGCCAGGAGATGAGTCATGCACTCCAGCCTGGGAGCACTGCAATGTCTTTCCAATGTCTTGCCATTACTTCACTCATTGACTTTACAAAGAAAGAAATATCAATAAAAACTACCTTCAGGACAATATCAAAGAAGCAAAAACTGACAATAGCATGAAGCATTAGCCTTGGTGTATGTGGAGTGGTGAACTGGAACCCAAATTCTGATGAGAAACCATGAGTGGGTCTCTGCCTGAGCCACGGGATATAATCATTATGTTAGGAGACTGTCCCATGAACCAAGCAAGAGCCACACAGGAAATTAAGTTCAGAATTAGAGCAGTACAGGCCCAAGTCCTGGTGTGCAAGGAAGTAATGTCAGTCTTCACTCTCCCATGGGAATAAGTCTGAGGTTCAAAACAGTGATTTCCTCTGTCACACATTATGTATTTGAACTTCAGAAAGTTCTTCTCTACTACACAAAAATAGTTCATAGACCTCCAGAACATTAGAACTGAAAGGGGCCTTAAGAGTCAGATTGTTCAACAGATGTGGACAATGAGCTCTGGCGAGGTAAAGGAACAGGCTCAAGGTCACAGAGCTAGATAGTGGCTCACAGAGCTAGATAGTGGCAGAGTTAGAACTAAAGCCCAGGTTGTTCTGATTTTCCAGCCAACAATCTCTCCCCTGCACACTTCTTTGGTGGCATAGCCCAGAAGGCCCCCCAGAGCACCAAACACTTTTCCTAGCTTATATGCCATCACTGATTTCTCTCCAAGAATGCTTTTATACTTCCACTTACACCTTTGGGGATTTTCCCTATTCAGCTCGCAGCATGCAAACAGTATGCAAAAACCACACAGGTAGCACACTGATGGAGAGTCACTTAAAAGCCACCAATCACGGTAACTGCTACTAGCATCCTCATAGCTCAGGAAGAGACACTACCCCTAAGCTCTAATCTCAAAGCAGAGAACAAAGACCAGTTCCAAGAAAAATACGAGTCTCACTCTTTTCTGTGTAAACCCCACTTTTCCAAATTATCTCAAAAGATCAATATGATTGGAACTTAGGGGTAGTGTCTCTTCCTGGGCTACTAGGATGCCCTGAGTAAAATACACAATCCCCATCCCTTCCCCACCCGCTCTTACCACACACATAGCAATGTAATCACTTTAGCAACTTCTCAGTAACAAGCTCATTAAAAAGCAATTCTGCCATCTCTCCATAAAGCACGCGCCAGAGAACAATGCAAAAGAGGAGATGCCAATTAATTATAGAATGATCACATCTAATGAACTCTGAAACCCTCCTGCTGTTGGTGACTTTGATGAAAAATCAGGATGCTGGGAAAAGAGTGAATAGGGACACCCTGGCTACCTTGTTTAACTGTGAATGCTTTCAAATGCATCCTCAGACCCCAGTGTTGATCAAAACTGTGGAGCTACACTCGCAAAACAATGCAAAGTGTCAGGAAAGCGACACGTGCCTGTGTCACAAACAGCTACGAGTCACTGCCAGGGCCCCCTTCAGCCATCCTCAGAACTGCGTGATTCTATGCTGTGGTTGGCACTGTAGGGACAAACCCATGTCCTGTGCTTGGGACATCTTGAGATCTTAAGGTAACAAGTGAATCATTCTTTGTCCCTACCTGGGCCCTCCCGCCTGTCTATCACCTCCTCATCAGCAGGGATGCCACTCCTCAGAACAAAGAGGAGCCCTCCCACATGAGGAGGCTACAGGAGGGGAAAGGAGAAGAAACCACGTGCGGCCAACTTGTACCACTACCTGTGTGAGTCCTCTGGTGGGCCTTTAAGTGGGAGCTTTTTGTATAAACTTTCCGGCACCCGTTAAACTGACAGCGGTGAACCCTCTTCTTGTTTTCGGGACATGCTTCAGCCCCTAGCCCTCCTTGGTCACTGTCGCTCTGTCCACTCTTAACGGCTCCGGCAGCCGTCACGGCTGCTGCAGCTGTTGCGACCCCTCCCACCTTTACGGAGCTGAGAGCAGCCTTCTTGGCCACCAGTTTCAACGTCACCGTGCCATCCACGGCAGAGAGAGTTTGTGAGGTTTTGACCAGATGGCGGCTGAGCTCAGGGGACGATGGGGGCGTTAATGAGGTCACTGCGTTGAGCTGGGCCTGGTTGACGGCTGTGTAGCTGTCTAGAGAAGAGCTGGCCGGCTGGAGGCTGAGGCAGGTCTCAGATAGCAACTTGTCCCGAGAGAGCAAGATGTCCACTGCTGAGCTCTTCTCACAGATGGCCGCTTCCACGGGGAGCAGCAGGGGGTCTAAGCGACGGAAGCTTTCCTCAATGCACGGGGGAGGGGAAGCGTGGAGGAAACAGTCCAAGTCCTCACCAAAGGTCTCCGAGATCCTCCTGGGCTCCGTCTGCAGGTAGCGTTCCAATTCAAGGCATGTCTGCGAGAGGAAGAACGAGGGAGAGAAACAACCATCAGAGGCACAGAACACCATGAGGCCACACGTTGACAGGCAGAGGGGAAGGTGCAGAGAGATTGGTTTCATGGCTTATATCAGAAACACTTTAGTAGAAGGTCTGACCTTGTTATTTATTCTCTGAATACCACTGAAGGGTTCATAAGGGTCACATCACATGATTTAAATTACTCTAGCTGAAGCAGAACAAGAGCCTCAGAAGGACTATTTCATACCTTCGAGATTCCAGAGAACATCAAATGATGATCTCTTGCCCCTCAATCCAATTCAGAAGGTAAGACGCTCCAATTCCCCCCTCTAGAAATTCTCATGCAAGCAAGAAGCAAACAGAAACAGATAAGGTTTTCATACTAAGACTTCCCAGAGTCCAACTTCATTATTCAAAATAGACTTGAGCACATCGCACAAGTAAGTCAGTTTTCCCACTTGCTCTGAAGAACAAGCCATGTTCACTCAAACTAAGAGGTAACCTCAGTAACAATCAATCAACAGCAAGCCCTGACTTGGGGATGGATTCCATAACCAGCAGGAAAGAATATTGTTCTAAAGAATGTCTACCATAAAACTTTTGAGGCACAAGACAAAACCCTTGTTGTTTATAGCAAGTCATTTAAAATACAATGCTATATACTTTGTGGCAAGGGGCATAAATCCCATTTCAATGGTTTAGTGTCTCTGACTACATAATAAAAATACATTCAAACATAGCTATTCAGACCACTTAAAGATAAGACCCAATATATTTCAACATAAAATTTTTACCTGGTAAAGAAACAGGGGAGAAGAACCAAAAAGTTTAGTTTCCACAAATCTTCATCTATGGCACTCATACGTTTTTGTAAGATGGGGGAGTGCTTTTATGGCAAAAGTAGATATTTAAGAAGTTTGTATTCTAATGCCCTCCTCACTCAAAAATCCTAAAATTCCAGAATCTTGTATAAAACTACGTTGCTAACTTGCACTATCAGCTCAATTTGCTCTATCTTCTGGATTCAACAAAGAACCACCGATGGCAAATTTAAAATGTGACTAGCTCCAAATTTACTGCCCCCGTAAAGCTCCTATGTTTTCAACCAATGTTCTGATTCTAGGCGTTTATTATATTAAGAATATATTTTAATGATATACCTAGTAGTGTTGTATCTGTCAAGGATTTTATTTTGGTGACATTTCAAAAGACTGGTTTTTAATCACACTTCTGGTAAAACTCTGCATTACTGAATAAGAAAATCAGATTTTTAACTGTGAATCAGCTTTGGGTCTCACTGTTGATTTTCAATGGTAAGAACTAATGAATGGTTTCAATCTTCATTCAGCACTCATGTCACAAGTGTTCATTCAACTACTGTGCTCACAGCAAGGTACAAGGCTTTGTATGTGGTAGAGGGAGAAGATACAGCAGTAGATCCGTGTGATGCAGGTATAGAATGAACAACCACAAGCTAAAAATTACATAAATTCACATAAAAATATGATACCAAAAATAGTATAAAATGTGTTAAGTTCTTAGGGGCTGAGTGGACACCTAATTCTATACTCTATAGTAATGTAGTACTAATCAAGGAAAGCTTAGTGGACAAGGAAGTTTTGATTCTGTTTTGCTTATTGATTAAATAATAGCTCTGACTCAGTAGCTTCCCACTACTCTATGTTCGAAACCAATATGATGACCTTCTCCGGTCTAGAAATATGAATTATCCTCACTTGCTTCTTTTCTGAACTCCACTTCTCAAAAGTTTCCCCTTCTGTATTCCATCTCACTGCTAGAAATTATCACTTACATTTCTCCAATATTGAAGCCCTCAGTCTTGGCTCCATTCAATTCATTTCTGAATTATAAGATTCTACTCCTGAAATCTCCCTTAAATTTCTTCTTCCCTTTCTGAATTATCACCTACCAAGCACAGTGCCTGGCACCTAACAGGTACATAATGTCTGTCAAAGACAAAGCCCACTTTATACTATTACTTTGATCATTATACCTCTTCTACTCTTCAAAAGCCATCTTTGAAACCCTACCCTGTACCATGCTGAGGGGGAAATCTTAGAAATGACACTAATACATATCTCTGGGAATACAACTGCAAAGGTTCTTGAGCTTTGCCTAAACAGCAGTACCAGATCTTTGAGACACAGATATGTTTTAGGTAAAAATCAGGATGCCTGGGTAACATACCAAGACCCTGTCTCCACAAAAACTAAAAGAAAAGTAGCCGGGCATAGTGGCTTGTGCCTATTGTCCCAGCTACTCAGATGGCTGAAGTGGGAGAATCACTTAAGCCCAGGAGTTCAAGGTTGCAGTGAGCTACGGTCATACCACTGCACTCCAGCCCTTTGGGCAAGACAGCAAGACCCTGTTTCTACAAAAAAACCCCAAAAACAACAAAAAGAAAAAACCGTTGACTCATGGGGTGTCAGATGTCCTTGAAGTAGTTCTCTGCCTCCTCTACAATGACTTTTACATACTCAATCATCACTGCCTGTGCATAGAGTTTTTGTATCCACTTCTTTACATACTATCCAGCTCAAAGATGGAAAAGTCACTAAGAAATTGTGACTATTAGAAGGTTCAGATCTCTTCATATTCAGAGTTCTGTGGGGCTGAGATATTCTAAATAAATTTACACACTCTTCTGGGAGGATTAAGTAACTTATCCAGTATGCCCTGGTGTGAATTGCAGGAGCACGAGTCGTATTTATGATGTAAAGATGGAGAGACACCTGATCACTAAAATGTGGAAAAATCTGGACCACTTCAGAGTGGCTATAACTTGCAATCCTAATACAGGGCATTCTTATTCCTTCTGAAAATTGAAGAAGCGTAAGTACCCATCGGGATGTACTGGACAGCCCTGTCAAATCATTATGAAATGACTGCTGTCTTAGGAAATACACTTCTTATATCTGCTGGAGATGAAGTTTAGGTAGAGGGGAAGATTTTGTCAGTTGGAAACCAGGGTGAGGTGGTTAAAAACTTTTCTCATCATGAGTAATGGAGATTAAAATGTTAAGGTCAAGGAGGATTCTATTATTAGATTATTTCCAAGTCAATGAGAACATTTATTTCCAACATCGTTTGTAAATGATTATGAGAACTCTCATAAGAAATGTCCATGATAGGCCGGGCACAGTGGCTCACGCCTGTAATCCTAACGCTTTACGAGGTCGAGGCAAATGGATCAATTGAGGTCAGGAGTTTGAAACCAGCCTGGCCAATATAATGAAACCCCACCTCTACTAAATATACAAAAAATTAGCCAGGTGGGGTGGCGTGCACCTGTAATCCCAGCTACTCAGGAGACTGAGGCAGAAGAATCACTTGAACCCATGAGATGGAGGTTGCAGTGAGCCAAGATTGCACCACTGTACTCCAGCCCGGGCAACAGAGCAAAATTCTATGACAAAAAAAAAAAAAAAAAAAGCCCATGATGTTTAATGGGAATTGAGGTATTAGTATTTCCTCATGGATTTTAATATATACACACATACATACATAGAGAAATAAATGTGTATATGTATGTGAGAGTATACATATATATATTTCCTAACTCCATCCACTGAAAGAGGCTACAGGCAAAGATCAACCCCAGTAGCAATGAGCACACTTAGCCCAGGGATCTTGGTTTCTAAATATCATCACCTAACAAAGGGAACCAGGACTCCCTAGATAAATAGTCGTTTGAAGGGCCAGAACAATGAAAATAAAAGTTGAGCCTAGAATATCATTGTGGTACCAAAATATGAGGACGTGCTCATAAAGTGATGAAGTCATGTCAGAAAGACTCAGAAGCCAACTTAAAGGAGTTCTCAATGGCCAAATGAAAAATATTAGGTTATAATTCATAAAATAAATATCCCTGAATCCATACTGATATAAATAACTGAAAATAAATAAATAAATAACTGAATAAATTAAAAGATGGAAGGAAAGGGTTAGTTCCTCATTACAGTAAAATTATGATTCAAAAACACAGAAGGAATGATGGAAATAGAAAATCACCATTAGGCAAACAGCAAGGTAATAATGATTACAAGTAAGAATTACCAATGGATGCTAAAACCAGTAGACAGATGTATGATGAGAAACAAGGTATCCGCCTTGTCTCAAAGTATCCACCCAACAAAGTATTTATTAATTACAAAGATAAAAATAATAACTTTACAGTGGAGAAACCTGGAAGAAACCACCCTAGCCATATGATCAAAGTTAGCAGCACAAGGAACAAGTAATACTGATCACGTGTACCCCTGATATGATATGCTGACAAGGGTACAATATTATTCTATGATATTCCTGTCAAAATGGATAACCTCAATCTAATCACAAGAAAACAGACAAATTTAAATTGAGGACTATTCTACAAAGGAAATAGCCAGTTATTCTTTAAGTGTTGGGTCACAAAGAACAAAGAAAGACTGAGAAGCTGTCACAGACTGGAGGAGAATGAGGAGATATGGCAACTAAATGCAATGGATCCTGGTCTGGATCCTGAACCAGTAAAAAGGACTGGTGAAAAAAATAATATAATTCAACGGAAATGTATAGATTAGTTAATGGTATTATATCAATGATAGCTTCCTGGTTCTTATAATTGAACTATGGCTGCATAACATTAGGGGAAGCTGGACAAACCATATTTGGTAACTCTACGTACTATTTCTGCAACGTTTCTGTAAGTCTAAACTAACTTCAAAAAACACAGAGAGAGAGACGAAGACCATCAGCAGGCTAAAAGTGTCCCTAAACTGTAAATTTGGATATAGAGTTCAAATGTTTTTCCACCAGAACCAGAGATTTACTCTGTTTGAATGATACTCTTGCCAGCAAACTCCAAATCTACGTCAGCAGATGTCAGTTTAATGACATAAATTATGCCTGTCTGGCACTCACCTTGGAGGTACAAGGCTTCCCTCAGCCTGACCTAACCATACAACTTTAGGCTTGAGCTACTGGATCAACCCCCAACCCCTAAACAATTCATTACAGTCAGCAATGGGAAGAAAATGTTCCTGAGTGCAAAGTGATTTTCCTCTATATTGATGAGTCACAGATGAGCTTTGTGGACTCTCTTGATATCTCAACTTTGAAATGCATGGCTTCGCCTAGCTTCCTAATAAACATCACCTGAAATTCGTGTTGAAATGATCATCTTTAAACCTTTTTAAATACTCTCTTCTTGCTTTTCATAGCCTTCTTACTTGTTGCAACATACTTATTAAAAGTAATAATCCAAGACCTAGTTAAAAAATAATAGACTTTAAACCTATTACTGCCTACTACATCTATGATAATTTTCTTACGAGGACCTGACTTTTCCTCTCCATTTGTTTATTCAATCATTTGTTTGTATCAGTATGAATTCATTTTTATTTTATTCTATGGATTGTAATCCACTATCATCATTATTCATTTTTGTTGCTCAGAGGCAAAAGTTTCCAGAAACAGAAGTTGAAAGAAAACAGGATAACTCAAGTTTTGTGGCACATATTAAGTTTATCAAAATCTCTCTGCTGCTGGCAAGAGGTAGTTACTTTCACAGCCTTGAGAAAAACAGAAGACACTTGGTCATATATGGGCATGATGCCAAGGTTACCAAACGGCTTCTGTTCAACCTGTCTTTATCTCATCATCAATTATGTGAAAGTTGCTGGTCAGGATTGCAAACATCTCCTGTCACTTTGACTATTTCCCCTAAAACCCCTACTTAAAGGGTTTCCTTCACCTGTTCTTCTTGTCCTTACTTTCCCATGTCCATATGCTTGAAACAATCTTCCTTTCACCTTCCCTCCCACTCATCGTTCTTTCATTCCAAGTTCAACATAAAGTCTATCCCCTTCAGGGAGCCCAATCTAGGAAAAAATGGAGTCAAGAAAATACGCTGACTATCAAGTGTTGAAAGACACCCTTCTTCAATCCTAGACAATTAAACAGTATTTCCAAAATAAATCTTAAGAGTCCACAGATTGGTGGGATGTCTGCTTTATTAAGATCATGATTTTAAGAGCAATGACATTTCTTATACCGTATGTTACTAAACAGTAAAGTTAAGTGGTTAGAGCTAAACCTCTACGTCTGTTTTCTCACATGGCAGATATGTCTAAGTGTTTGAAGTGATGGAGAGTTGTAAAAGTTAGAACTTTCTGAAAAAAGGAGCTAGCATCGTCTCACAACTCCCATCCATTGCAACCACTATAACTACAATCATGTTTAGTTGGGGCAGACTGTAGTCCAGGCTCTTCACTGCCATCACTTTTCAAACCAATTATCTGGAACGTAAAAGGTTCTAGTTTTTATTTGTGTCTTTTAATTTGAACATAAGACAAAACCATTAGTATATTTTTGCTACTACCCAATAACTGTGCCACTTTGGGTAATTATTGAGAGTCTCTGGATCCATGTATACTCAAGTTAGTAAGTAAACAAATTTAAAGAAACAAAGAAATTGCAATTTTCTAATGACTTTTTCTGGTACAGAGTCAATGAAATAAAAGGCCACCAACTACACTCAATGTTTCTAATCAATTTTCAGTCATTTGTGGTCCTTTAGCCAGCTGCCCTTAATCTCAATCATTCCACCTATCTCGCCTAAAAGGGCCAAGAGTTAAAAGTACAAAGAGATTAAACAAATTGGGGAGATAATGCAGATACAAAAGCATGGGAAACTGCAGCTTTCCACCATGTGGAAACTTGCAAAGTCATGCTCCCTCTGAGATCAGATCTGGACCTGAATGATGATGATGGTGGTGGTGAGGAGGATGATGCTTCTGGTGAAGAAGGGATGGACTTTGGTTCCTAGAAAGAATGTTCACCCAAGTAATTGCACAAGCAGGTAAACTATACTTGGCTGCCCACGGGAGCCCCTTTCTGACATTTATTGTGTGGTTTTTGTCATGTGGTATTAACCATGGTGTCACAGTCCCCAAAGAGTTTGAAGTAAAGAAAGAAACAAACCCCTTGCCTTTCTCCTGGGAGGGTCCCAAAGTTCAATTAGCGTTTTTGTGCTTTGAAATCTTCAAACATCCAAGAATGGAAATTCAGAGTGACACAAAACAAGCTACTGTTAGGAGGGAAATGTGGGCTTCTTTCTTCAAGCCACCTTTTAAAATACTCATTCTTTTCTAACTTATTAGATGTGTTTACATATCACTTTTCAGCAAAAAAGACAGATTCTCTGACTCCAGAAACCAACCTGAAAATCTGGACTGCAAAGACTGATATTGATGGCAACTTTGTGACTCTCTTTCTCTTCAAAGAATGATATGATGTAATGATTCTGACACATTCCTAGGCTTTCAAAATTAAGTCAGAATTGAAAGACAGGAAAGGATGTGGGAAGCATGGCCAGGGAGATCTGGTCCATTTTTGTCAGAAGTTGGAGGAGGAGAAAGAGGTACTATGCTTAATAAACTCAGGAAGTCCATCAGAGATTCTCAGATTCCAAACACCTGAACCTTGTTGCCTACCTTTCTGGGTTTCAACATTGTAAACAGGCTTGAGGAAGAAGGCGGTAACACTGAATCTACCTCATGGCAGAAAGGATAAATAAACCAGTGCAAGAATCCACCTTGTGAGACCTAGAAAGTGATTCCTAACAAGATATTAAGCACATGTTCACTTTTTCTTGACTTTCATGACCAGGAAATATTAGGAGAGAATGAATTTTGTCTAGAAAATGTGGATAATCAAGTAGACAGTATGAGTGAAAATCTTACTGCATTTTTTTAGCTATTAGCTTAAAAGAAAACCCACATCAATAGCACACCCCAGAGGTACAACAGTATTACACATTACTGTCAGGATTGCTGAACTCCATGAAATAACCAGGGGACTACGACAAATGCTAAGACTGCATTGCTTTTGACTTTCTCACATCGACTGGTTGCTGGAGCTGAAACCAAGTTATATATTTCCCTCTGGTAATCTGTAAATTTTGAGAGACAATGCTATGAAAACTAACTTAATTCTAAACAAACACGAAAGTTGAAAAATTTCTATCAAAACCTCTTCCGTATTTCTCTTCTCCTATTTTCAACAAACAAAGAAAATATTTGTTTGTATATGTTTCCTTGGGGAGGTGGGTGGTGAAGGGGAGAAAGGAAACAAGATTAAAGGCCTGGGGAGAGGGTGATGTCTTTGAAATTACTTTCCCCAGGCACATGATGCAAAGCAGCCTCAAATACCCCTTTCATCTTCCAAGGATTCCTTAGTTGCAGTGCATAAAAGAAATTCCCAAAACAACTCAAATCTAAATTAACTGTCAAAGTGAGCTTTCAAGTCACATAACCTGGGCAGAGCTGGTAGCTGTGGCCCAGGCCTCACACCCTTTGAAGGAAGGCACTGGGTTCCCCTACACTGCCAACAACTTGGAAATGCACTTCCCTCATTCATAATGTCTGTGATCCTCAAAATTCAATGCAACCACTAGGGACATGATGGCCCATGCAGAGAGGCTTCTCTAACTTGGTTTAGAGTTGTTTTTCCAGATGTTACTCTGCAGGACACACTGACTGGGAGTCTACTGGCCGGGCCTCTACCCACAGTTGCAGGCAGCCCTTTAGAAGAGCTGCTCACTATTACTTGGCCACTGGACTATACCTAAATTCCAGCTTCTGAGTAGTAAAGAGACAACACTGCTCATGCAGAGCTGGGGCCTAGAAGATGCTTCTGTATGCTATCCCCTCATCTCCTGTGCCCTCATCTCCCAACCAGGCCCCTATTCAGGTTGGCACACACTGGTGGAAATCCCATTTGTCACATATAGATTGAAAGCAAGTTGCATTAGATGGCCCTGCTTGGGTCATTACACTTCCACGGACAAAATGAAATTCACACCTCAAAGAGTCAATAAAAAATAATCCTACTCATACTACTGGTAAGTGCAAAGGGCTAGATCTGGACTGAAAGTGAGATTTAAGAATGAGAAAATGCAGGAGAGACACTCCAGTGGGAAAAACCCATCACAGCCCATGACAATGGCAACTAGTCGGTCCCTGCTCTGAAAGGAGAGGACTCTAACCAGTTCATCAAGAGCCCACGGACTTGGAAGGAGGCCTCTTTTCAAAAGAGTGATGGCTTCCCAAGAACAACAATGGCCCTGTCGCTTTTTCAGCTTCCCATTAATTTTCCATAAAGAGCAGTTTTCTTGACGAGCGCTTGTGTCAGGCAGGGCCTGATGCTTCAGAAACCTGTAATTATTCTTGGCTCCCCACCCCCTACAGCCTCTGCACCTGTGTCAGTTCAAGGCACCAGCTGGCCATGTCTTGCCTCCTGCCTCTTAAGAGGGGGAGGGGGGGAGCCATCATTGAAAACCCAAACTCACATTACTCGCCTCTTCTTCCAAAATGCAACAACAAAACAAAAATTTTAAACTCACCAATCTCATTCCTTCCCCCAATGTATCTTGCCAAAGGAAACAAATAAACATTAATTGGCTAGAGAGCCCTCATTCAAACCAAAATTACTGAAAAACACAGTAACAGGGAAAGGTCTGACAAGGGATTATTAATCCTGTTTTACAGCCCGCTCTTATGCACCCCCACCCGCTCCCGTTAACTTTGCACACACACTCACACACCCTCCTCAAACTCCCTGGGCCCCTTTACACTCAGTGGCCAAGATGGGAACATGCCGAACCAGTTACATCATCTCCCCTTCCTCTCCCAAATCACTTGCACAGGCTGACTCAGGCTACTGGGATTTTTTTTTTTTTTTTTAAAGCAAACTCATTTCATTGGCTCCCTCCTGGAACACAGTTATCTCCTTCTCAGTTGGGTTAATTAATATACCCTTCCCCTACCCCCATAAAAACACACAGACACATACGATTACTTCTTGTACTCCAAAGCACAGCTGCACACGTGTACAATGTTCTTTCTCTCCCTGGCAGCTTGAATTTCCCAAGAAAAACAGGTTCAAAGCCCACTGGGGCCTCAGTGGCAGATGCAATTTAGTGACTGGTAATCATAGAGGATGCTTTCAAAACGGAGAACTTTAAGGAACTTCCACTGTGGAATGTTAAAGGCAAGGTGGGGGCACTAGGAGGAAAGTATGTTCTACTCAGAATGCATAAAATGGCAGCCAAAAACATAATGAAGTCAAGCCCTAAGCTGTTTTTCCTGACATGGATGGTTGTTGTACTTTAACTTGAGATACCGGGACTTGATTTCCCACAATGTTTAAGGTGGCTGTGTGGGTGTGCCAAGTGCTGCTCACCCCAGTGAAAGAAACAGACTGGCCATTTGCACACTGAGAGGCAGAAGAACAGGGGCCCAAGCATTGGCCCTGGAGCCAGACTGCCTGGGTCCAGTATCACGTTACACTACGTACTAGCTCAATCTCCCTGGGAGAAGTTAATTAACCCCTCTGTGCCTCAGTTTCCTCACCTGTAAAGTGGGGTAATAGTAGTACCTACAACGCAGGAGCATTGTAGGAGTTCAATCCATTGATATATGCCAAGTACTTGGAAGGGCCTGGCATGCACACTCTGTATGTTGTAGCTATTCAATAACTAGTGTTCTTTTTCATTACACTTCCAAATATATACACTTCCAAAGATATAAAGAAACCTATTGAGGGCATGGAGATGGAAGATAAAAAATACCAAATAAGTATCCAGGTGAAGTAAACCTGTTGGATATAAAAGTTTAAGTAAGCAGGGGACTCTGAGTTGGGAAGATCAACCCTGACTAGCTGGGTGACTTTAACTTCAATGGGCTGTTTTCTCATCTACCAGCTGAACTTCTAGGGGCCTGCTAATCTGGAATTCTATGATGAAGCGAAACAGTAATAGGAGAGTGAAGCCTGAACAGTGAGAAAGGCTCATTCAGAACAAGTTCAGAGGAACTGATACATAGCTCTGCTGTCACTGGGTGGTTAAAAAAAAAAAAAAAGTTTGGAGAACCTGGAAGAAAGTGAAGAACCTGGAAGAAACCTCCTCTGACAGGGACCTCATGGCCTTTAATAAAAGCCCTAAGACACTCAATAATCCATGTTTACAGGATGCTATGAAGGTTTAATTTCCTGCTTCACCATGGATACAAGCCTCACAGCATCTAAAATGTAAACTTCACGAGAATGTGACTCCTCAAAGATACCAGACCTGTGCCTGACTTGCAGCCTGCTTCAAGCATTTGTCAAATGAATGAATGAATGAATGAATGAGTAATTGAATCAACTCCCAAACAATCGAAGTGAAAGTCAACAGTGATCACAATCCTAGGTAGGAAGAGATTCAAGAGTATCACAAAAGCCAGAAATTCTTCCTTCTTCACCAAAGGAACATCAGAAGCAGTGTGTATGAGTTTATTACCAACATTTCTGGTAAAACACGTCAGTATTTTCAGATTTAACTATAGGTGTTATTTACTTGTCTCTAACATTTTTCATTTGAAAAAAAAAAAAAAAAGTAAATGCTTACTGTCTGGGACAGATCTGGATTTCCAAACGGAGAGGCCAATCTAGGTTCACAGGGTAGCCCTGAAAGTATGCACCTGTGTGGGAAGTAAAAGCTGTCTCCTTGCCCTGGAGAATGCCCTCTCCCTCTGCCACTTCCTCTTTTCTCCTCTGGCCTCCAGAAACCACCAGGAAGAGAGGCAATTAAGATGAGTGAACAAAACGCTATTTTCAACTGTCATGTTTTATTGGTGAAAAGAACTCTGGCCTGGGAACCAGGTTCAGTGCCTCCCTTTCGCACACCACCCCTCCCCTTTCCAGCAAACTACTGAATCTGAGTAGAGAATTCACTTCCTTCCCTGAAAAATGGATGAACCACACTCTCAAAGACTCCTTCTGGCTCAAACTTCTTGCTGATAATCCTTCAGTGGCCTGTTGTCACTCTCAGTTCCTTACCACGGGAAACCAGATCCTACATGATCTGACCTTACCCTCCTCTAATCCTCCCCTTCTCCCCACAGACACGACACTGCTCGCACAAATGCCCCCAGTTCATCCCTCTCTCAGAGTCCTAGTAACTCCGTGCACATCCGAGAACGCAGACTGCCCAGGTCACTGCACACCTGTTTCCTTTCAATCGATTACGTCTTAGCTTCATTGTCACCTACTCAGAGTATTCTTCTTTGACCTGCCTAGAGAAACTAGCCCAAACAGCCCATTCATTCTTCATCATACTACCTCATTTTATTTGCTTTTTAGTACTTACCAAGTCCTAGAAAGGTCTAAATTATTTGCTTGCATGTTTATCATTTATCTTTCCCTACTAGCATGGACGTTTCAGGAGAACAGGGATTTAGTCTACGTACCAGTGAATCCCCAGCACCCAGCACAGGGCCTGGAAAAGACATCCAAAACATACTAGTTGAATCAATCAATGAACCAATGAAGCCACTAATCAATCCTGGAATTTCAGGGAACACGTGAGCTGGTGTCTCCAGCCAGAAAACCTATCCTAAAATGCTCACCTTATTAGGTCAAAAGGCTCCCTCATCATTTCTCCTCAGTTTGAGTTTTTGCACTAAGAAGGCACTTGCTGATACGAACTCATCAGACAGAAGCCAAACGGAGCCTGTTTTCAGGGTGGAGAGGTCAGCTATGGGTGCTCGTGGCTGCCCATTTCAAATAGACACAAAGAGGGCTTTTCTCCTCAGCAGTCCATATTGCATCATGCATTCACTAACATGAACAAAACCCACCCCTCCCCTCTCCTCACCTGCAAGATGACTCCTTATTAACTGGTATCCTGGGGGAACAGATCAAAGAGAGAGGCTCAACCCACTTTATTCCCATTTCTATCACCTAACAGGATCTCCCTGAGAAAGGCAACTCCAGCCACTGGTCTCCGAAGCACTTGAGGGTCACAGAAATTCGTTCCCTGACATTAGCAGCCCCACTTCTATCAGTCTTTACATGAAAGGCCCTTAAATGAAGAGGTCCATTCAAACCCAGCAGTTGGCAAGGACTTATGTTTTCTGTAAGCCCCACATGCCACTTACACAGGTGAGGTCCTTCAAAATTCCTATGTGGGCCCATCCTGGTGTCTTTGCCATAAGTTCCTAAACACAGAAGCTTTTCCTTCCCTTCCACTCCCTTTAAGAATTTTACATGGAAAGGTATCTTTACCGAGAAGTGCTATTTATTTCAGGATCATTATTTCGCAGATACAGAACCTTCGAACACTGAACCTGGAAGTGAGCCAAAATCCAGTTACGAGGGTATGGAGTTTGAACTAGGCAAGAGTGGAGGATGGAAATATGGCATATAAGCAGTACAGGGCTCCTATGGGTGTGAGTGTATGTGTGCATGCACATGAGCGCATAGTGTGCCACTGTCAGTGAAGTGTAGATTCTATTTAACGTATTTTGGATGCCTTTCTCTCTAAATCTTTTGTTGTCCCCAGAGTCACAAAGTTGTTCTTTTTCTTATTCATTATGTCAGGCAACAGGAATCCTTCCCATGCTGGCTGGGGAAAGATGAGGGAGAGAGGAAGAGTTGATGTTCTATGGTGTAAAGAAAAGTAAAATTGTGCTTAGTCCAATTCTGAACCCCATTACAATGTTGCAGATTTCAAATTAACAATTCAACCCAACATGACAGGGAAAAATCCAGTGCTGAGACCCTGAAGTTTGGATTCCAGTAGCTCTGGCACACCTCACTTAACCTTAGGTGGCTTGACTGATACCGAATGACATGCACTTTCAGGCACACTAGACTCTCATTGAAGAAGAGACACTAATTTGAATCATCACTGCCATCCCCTCTCCCCTTTGTTCCTGTCTGAACCAATTTCCATATAGTTTCAAAGAAATCATCAGCCCATGCAAAGGGGAAATCCCAGTGGATCAAGAACTACATTAGCAGCATAAGGGGAAAAATCTAATTTCCAATCCAGTTGCTTTGTTGTTTCAACCTCCAAGGAAGGTTGCTACATATGCACAACACAAATTAAGTTTTAAAACACCATCATGATTTAAAATTAATAAAAACTCTCCTGGGAAAAAGGTGGTCCTTGGTACAAATCTTCTCATACAATGAAGGTCAACTCCACCAGAGCTTGTGGGTGGTCTGGGTCTTTGAGGTCTCAATCATCTCAGCCAAAAAAATATTTAAGAATAGCATATATTCATTGAAACCATTGCATCTGCTACTTACAGTTAATGATGAGTTTATTCTTAGTCTAAGGCAGTATCCACATTAAGAATTCTTAAACTACCTTGTTGACAGATCCCATGGAAATGTATTTTAATGGTCCAAATTAAGAATTCTTTTTTGGCATGACAAGATATGCCAATACGATTTCCTAGTGCCCTAGTTACTAGAATAAAACTCATGGCAAGACACCAGTATGACTACATCATTAATTAACCTGAACCACATACCGGAACACTGCTGCTAATAAAACTCCTCTATAAAGAAAACATGTTTTCTCTGCTGAGAATCCTGGAATGTAGGCCCCAGCAGAGCCGCTGCCTTAATTAAGGAGATATTTTGATGTTTGTGTCTGTGTCTGTGATTGCCATGAAATTTGGTCATTTATTTGGCTTGATCTTCAATAACTTGAGTTCTTCCTTGTGTGTGCTTTTTTGGAAAAGAAAATGAAAATGGCATCTACACTATCAGGATTTGCTAACAACTATGTGAATGAAAGGATCATTTTTGCTAAGGTAGGGGATGCTTTAGCCTCACTGTTTTAAAAGCACACCCTGAGCTTTCAGCCCACAATGTACTGAATCAGAGACCTGTAGAAACCTTCCATTTTCTCTAGAAAACAGGCTGACAGAAACAGGAACAAAGTTATAACAACTCTAACACCCAGGTGAAACTGGGATTCTTCCAATCCATTCCATATGAAATGACATATATTTCTTTTTTCTTTTACAGAGAATTCTTTTGTGAAAAGCATCTGAAAATGCTTGTCAATACTTACCTTGTAATCTTGTAACCTTGGAGTCCCCCCTGTGAGACTATAATAGGCAGCAAAGATTAAAATCCCCATTCTATTTATGGGGAACCTAACTTAGTAAAGAAAACTGAGTTTTTCACTGTTCTGTAACCATACTACCAAAAAGACCAGAAACAGAATGAAGAGTTTCTTGGTCACTAACAATTAGGGTTTTTTTCTGGTCCAACCCTGAACTTTCCACCAAGCATCTCAAAACATTTTTAAAAATCCAACAAACCATTATCTCTTAGTACCTTGGAAAAATAAGGATTCCTGATGAATATTTTGGATCTTCTCAAGTTAGAAACCACCAGATCCCAAACTTCATTTCATAAGCTTTTCAACTACATTTCTCTAAGTGAGACTGGGGCAAGTGGTCTCAGTTTTGACAACACCCTTAATTATGTAACTTCCGAGTTTTCTCTGCTCATTACATGTCTTGGTTGAACTGTTAAAAGCAAATGGGATTTCAGACATTTCAACCTGTCAACATCAAGTGTAGTCATTGAGAGGAAAAGAGAATTAAAATCATTTTTTAAGATTTTTTTTTTTTCTTTTTTTGAGACAGAGTCTCGCTCTGTCGCCAGGCTGGAGTGCAGTGGAGCGATCTTGGTTCACTGCAACCTCTGCCTCCCAGGTTCAAGTGATTCTCCTGCCTCAGCCTTCCGAATGGCTGGGACTACAGGTGCATGCCACCACACCCAGCTAATTTTTGTATTTTTAGTAGACGTGGGGTTTCACCTTGTTGGCCAGGATGGTCTTGATCTCTTGACCTCGTGATCTGCCCACCTCGGCCTCCCAAAGTGCTGGAATTACAAGTGTAAGCCACCGCATCCGGCCCATTTTTTTAAGATTTGAATTGAGAAAACTTATAAACACAATTTACTGAAGACCTTATTTTGGTTATTGGATTAATACCAAATATACAGAAACTCAAATTTATATAATTTTTAAAGGGGGGATTTGAACCTGCTATCCAACATTTTAAAAAGCATTTTCTAATTTTAACAAATATGAATATACAAATTGGACTAAGTAAGTCAACATTTTTCTCCCAGTCCTTAGAGACTAATGCATTTTCCAACACCAGTATTATCAATCACCCATCCCTTTTGTTCAAAACAGAAAATGCAGTGAGGAAAAAAAAAAGCATGTAAGAAATAGAAGCAACAAGAGGAGGAAAAATAGGAGCAATGGAAAACAGATGAACAGTAAGCATCTCATTCTTGTATTAAAATCCTGGATGCCAGTAGCTGCTCCCATCAGTAACACGTCTTTAACCAAGAGGATCATCAAACTCTGGGAAGCAGATCACCTCAAAGGCACAATTTACACTTGGCCCTGCTCCCTACATGGAGCCTAAACATTAAAGTGGTTGTGTCTATAATCAACTGTTAGTAACAGACTAAAAAGAAGGGTGGGTCAATGGGTAAGGAAGACAACTGTGATTCAGAAATGTATGGTGGTAGAAGACCATCTTTGTTAAAAGCAGACAACTAAGTATCTCATTGTAAGGGGTACCTGATCAGTCTTGGACACCAAATCCTTCAACACTGAGACTTTTTATACGTATGTAAAATAAAAGACAATGTGGAGTCATGGAGAGAACACAGACAAAAGTCAGGATGACTTCTATCAGCTCCTTCTACGTAATTAGCTCTATGCATTTCCTCAAGTCATCTCATCTTCAGTCTCTTCTTTATCAAGAAACCAAACGTATTAGTAAAACGAATCAGATATATAGATATATAAAATGGACTCTCTCTCTCTCTCTACATATATGTGTGTATATATATCCTTCCCAATGGTATGAAAATTCTCTGTGAATATAATAAACTTCTCATGACCAAATCTTGTTTTTTGACGGAACCAGGGTATGACGAAAATGGAATTCCCTACTCTGATCCCTCTGCTTATAGCAGTGCCATCCTCCGGGTATCTCAATTTCAGACTCTGGACTGCAGTTTCTGCTCAGTCTCCTAGACAAGGTCCCATGATACAAGACCACGTACTTGTCCTTAGGGTGCTGCAGTAGATACATGCTATTTCTGAGGATGCTTTCCTCTAAAAGGTAACGCATCTTCCGATAAATATAGGTTAGGAATCAAATTCAAACACATTCAGGGGCCAGGAGCATAACATACATTAGTGAAACAGTCAAGGAATATGACACTAGGGAGGGGCGGGGACTGTGGTAAACTGGATGGCACATGCCATCTAAAAGGGGAAGTTGCTACATAGCACCAGTTCATCGGTATCATGTGGAAAACAGCCAGAGTTGGCAAGTGTTTTTAAAGGAAGCCCAAATCTTTTGGGGTTTATGTGAAATCTCCCCAATTGTTTAAATGTTGGCAACTAATATTAAAAAGTTAGAGTGCGTAAGACAAGCAAAGGGTCCACAGCTGCCAGTTTGAACCTTCTATTCCAAATGAAAGAAGAGGTAAAAGAAAAAAAACCAGAGGCATATTTGGGCAGTTCTTTCTTACCTGTGGATCCAAATTATGGTATAACTGTCTCTTAGGGTAGTTACCAGCTGGAGAACCTTAAGCCTCACGTCCCACAGAGTTTCCCTAAGAAATCCCTTATTTGAGGACAGACCCAGCTGAAGGAAATAATGATGAACTGCACTTTCATTCGGCCCCGCTCAGCTCCTCCTGCCCTGCAGTACTCGACTGGAATTCCTGCTCTCAATAAGAATCTTGTCACAAGAATGAGAGATCTGTAGAGAAGGCACCAAGAAATGTCAAGCAGGAAGAGGCAAGAGCTCTCACAAATCCAATGAGCCTTGAGGTCTGGCACCAAGCTTTAAACTTCTTTTGAGCATAATCAATAGCTGCTCAATAAATACTTCTTCAATGAATTCTTTAAAAATCTTGATTAGGAGCTACTATTATTTTTCATTGCATGCTCTTCTCTGAGGTGACTGGGAGATTGGTAGATTTTGCCCAGTAAGATAATGCCGAGGGAGAAAAAGCGCTGCTAAGATAAACAGGTGACACCTGTTTGAACTCTGATGGCCTTTCAGGGGCAGGGTCTGTTATCTTGTACTTCTTTCAAATTAATTCAACAATTATTTACTGAGCTTCCACTTTATATAGAACACTGTGCTGGAGACTTCAAGGGATTCCAGAGCTCAATACCTGCCTACAAGGCGCTCATGGTATCATAGGAAGAGAGGGATAGAAATACATGCAATTCAAGATAACACAGCACAGGCGACTAAGAACTAGGCTGAATAAAATGGTATGGCAACACAAAGAAGGAACCCAGTCACTCTCCCTGCAGAGGTCAGTGAAGGCCTTGTGAAGAAGTCACATTTGGAACAGACCTTGGCAAATGAGTGAACTTTTGCCAAGCAGAGAAAGGCAGCAATGACATTCTAAAAAGTGCACACGGTGTGAGCAAGGGTGTAGAGAGGTGAAAGCCCCACTGTGTGTCTGGAAAAGGATGAGCAGTCTAGGGTTCCGATGCATGGGGTACGCGTTACTGAGCAGCAAGAAACGCACCCTCTCGGGCCTAAAAAATGTCTTCTATTTTTGGCTGACAATTACATTGGTGGTTTGCTCTGGGTTAAGCTTTGCCAATGCACTTCTAAAAGGCAGTAGCTGTTTCTCTAGATCTTCCGTGATAACTCAGGGAAAGATTAAAGGGCTCAAAAGATACTAGTGAAACCCAGTAGCCGTATTTATGTTGCCCAGTGATATTCCTGTACCTAAATGTCAAAGAAATCATTCAAGGCATTTTATTTTTCAGATTGATACTCCCAATTTAAAAAACAACATAACAAAAACATAAATCAAAATGAGGACAAAACCCAAAAAGATGGAAATAAATACTACCAAAAAAAATGTTAGCTAAAATACAATGCCACTGGATCAAGCACAGAATTCAACTCATCTCTGAGTTGCCTAGTAGCTGAAGCAAGATCAACAATGAGTTAAGAAATTCATCATCAAATACAAGACACGTCAGTTCCTCAGAGATCAGTTGATCTTCACACGTAAGGTTTAAAGTAAAAGGAGAAGGAGGAGGACCAGAAAACAAGGAAGAGGAACAAAAGGAAGAAATGACATGAAAAAAAAAAATCCCTCCACTTACCAAAAAAAAAAAAAAAAAGTTAAAATGTTTTTATGTAAAACCCTCAAATATTTTGTCAGTTGAGGGAACTGAAGGTTCAGGGCCTGGGTATGTTTTTCTGCTTTGTAGCCTCTCTCTGTTGATGTTTTTCTGGCTTTCTAAGCAAAGAGGAAACCTCACCCATTCCTGTAGACATGCATTTATGGCCACATTCTCCTGGCCAGTAACCCTCAGTGGCTCGTGGAGGCTCTCTCAAGGGTGGCATATCAGGCAAATGGATTTGGCTGTGGAGCTACTGCTTCTGTGGCTACTACGCAGATTCAACGCAGGCGCCTTCAGCGAGGGCTCCAGGGCAAGGCTCACTCATTAAGGACAAAATGTGCAGGCACGTTTGACCTTTGGAAATCCAGCCCTGGTCTGAAGCTTCCAGATTCAAAACAAAAGCTTTGGAGCCGGAAAGAGAGTTAGAGGAGGCACACTTCCAGCTTGGGGCCCATCCCCCACATATTCCCCCTGTGACTGCGAGGCTCACAAAACCAATAGAGCAGCATTATTAACTCTGCAATATCGTAAGAGAGGGCTTTGCTCTCTGCTTTGGTGGAGAGAGAGAGGCCAGGGGAGGGGCAGGCTGGCTCCAGGGGAAAGGATGCTTCATTAGAGTCTTAACTCAAGGGAGGCAACTGCTGTGTAAGCGCAACAGATGAACACAATGTAGAGAGGCTCCCATAAAATCCCTGGCCCTGCTCTAGGAGTTGTCACAGTGGCGGGAGGGGGGTAAGCATAGCTAGACTGAGCAAAGGCTGGATGGCAGAGAGCTGTCGTTTGGTATAGACTTCCAAAACGCCAGCGAGTGAAAAGTCATGTCAAGGGGCTAACCTAAGGCAGAAGTTTCAAATGTGTCATGCAAATGGGGAGCTCCTTCATCTGCAGTCACAAATTTTAAAGCATCCACTGTCAATCATTTTTCACTCTGTTTTCTTGGGTTACTGACAAGTACCCAAATGAACACTTCCAAATTTTTTCACCAGAACGAAATAATAGCTCTACTTCATGGAAATGACACCACCAACCCTATCCTTGTGTTCCTTCTGATTTGCCTAGGACTACCACCCAACTGGGTCACTGTTTCCCTCTCATAGGTCCTATGACCCAAGCCAGCTGCCTCTATCACCAAGTCAGTATCACCAACTCCAATGACACCCAATGAACACAGGTCGGCTCAGTCTTCCCCTTTCTTTGAAGATTTGCGCTGGTCTTTCGGTCATCCTGCCACCATCCCCAAGCAGCTTCCGTATCTGTCATTGCAGGGCAGCAAATCTGCTGACATTAAAGGTAAATCAACTAAGTTTTCAAACACATCTTAATCCCCAAATCCTTCCTCCAGTCATGCAGATCAAGTAAATGTTTTATCTTTATGAAGTCGTGGTTGGCTTCAGCTTCTCCAATTCTGGCGTTTGAGTCTAGATAGAAGGTTAAGTACCCTCTGCTGCACATCAGACTTGTATCAGTTCAATCTATTTGCTGTTAAAGAAGCATCACGCTTCCCAGAAAGGTTTTTTCCCCTTTAGCCACATCCCAAGCCAGAATCAGACAAATGCAGCCTGAAGTATTTACTGATACTATTTACATCTCTCAACAGGTACAATGACAACTCACCAGTCAGTTCGGGGGCAGAACTTAAGAAATGGAACTCTCATCATATCTATATTGTAAAAACAAATTGCCACCACTGATGACCATAACTACCTGCTGCTTACCCGTATACAGACTTTGTTATGAAATACTGTGCAGTAACATAGCATTAAGGCCTTACTGGCAGGCTCAGTCAAAATCTCTTATTTGACATGATCTAATATGTAACATGGAAAGACCCAATAACTTTTCCTATTCTTCACTCATTTTTTTCCAATGGAAGAAATACTACAAATATACTAAGAAAGAAGTTGAAGGTTTCTTGTAATGAAACTTTAAACAATAATACATCTATTCAACACTAGCAATATACCTACTATATAAAGTATGACAATATTTTTGCTTAGCAAGATGAAAATTACAGGTAGACACAAGGATGGGAAGTTGTAAAACCCAAAAAGAGACTAATCATAAATGAAATACAGGTGTCTGAAAGTTGTAAGTGTTCTCAAATGTCTGTTCCATTTTAGATTCCTTTTGAGTGGTAACTGTAAACTTCCAGGAAAAAGTTTGAGAAGAACATTTTTGGGAAGATGAGTAGAAATATTCCTTGATTATGTCAGATGTGACTGTGAATGTCACTAACGAATATTCTTTCCTGGCACCCTAATCTTTCCCTTATTTCCCAATCATAATGTAAACTTCTGTGCCTATTTATCTTCCAGGTCCATCTCTAGACTTTAAGCTCCACAAGAGCAGGGGCAATGTCAGGTTCACCACTGCATCCTCAGCACCTAGCACAGTGCATGGCACATGGAAGGACCCCAGGAAAAGAAGAGATAAGAATGAGGAAAGGAAGGAGAAGGGCAGAGAAATTAAGTGAATGAATTAAAGAAAGAGAACCAAAACAATCACCAAAGAGAAATAAATTACAGCGATGAAATTAAGTATTCTCTACTTACTTCTCAAGAGTTGCAATGGTTTATTATGAACGAGTGTGACCATTCTAATGTCTTCATTCCTTGCTGATGGGTGACGGACCCTGCTCCAGCAAGGGCCAGTCAACTGCAGGACTACAAGTAAATAACATTCTGATATAAAGTGACCAACAGGCAAGTGGACAGGTGAACACATAAAGGACAAAGTCCTCTATGCAGCCAGGGTGTCTCTGAGATTCTCCTGTTCTCATCTCTTTATATATATCACCCTTCCTTCCATTGAGGTTACCATCTATATTCCTCACATTCTCTCCATTTTCTCTTGCAGGCGACTTTGGGGAAATTCAAGACACACTAGAATTAAGCAGATCTTGGATCACTCCCCTCCCCTGACCACTCCCAGTCACTTTCCGGCCTGTGCTCTTCAAGTACCAAGGCCTGGAGCAACATGGCCTTGCCCCCTTCCCCTGAGTCAGACCAATGTAAAGTTGTCACTGCTGCTTCCCGTCTTGCTTTCTGCACCCAACTGCTTTCCCTTGCTTTACTGGACCCTGCCCTTTACCTCCTCTGGAATATTCCCTCTTCTCTCAGTCTCCATTCTCCTTAGGGGACCCTTTCTGTGGTCCTGTGTTACCCTTGGGGGTCTCCACTCCCACAAGTAAATCTTTTCCAGGATATCCTGGAAGTAAGGCTTCTGGACTTCCTTTCTTCCTTTTACTTATTCCTGCTCAAGAGAGAAAGTGGTAACATTGGAAGAAAAAACAAAAAGAAGAAAACCACCCAGAAAAACAGAAGAGAAAACAGTGCATGGCTCATTCATCTCTCATCCGGCCTCTTTCCTGGAGGGCTTTACTCTGCCCTCTTCCCTGGGGGAAGCAGCTTGGGGCCAGAACATGAATGCCCCACTGATGCCCAGATAGGACAGGTAGGGCATGGAGATTCCTGGCAACCTGCTATTCTATGCAACATATACTTTCCTGTGGTATGAGTCAGCCCATGGGCTAGAAGGGGTTGAGCACAGGGTAAGTATGGGGAAGCTAGATTGAGACCGTACCTGCCAATTGGGTATAAATCCAGTTTCATTAATAATAAAGCTGATATTTGACCTCTGTCTGGTTCCTATACCTATCTTCTCAAATAGGTTAAGAGAGGGGTGAAGTGTGGCAAATTTGTTGCTCCCATTAAAAGAACAGCAATTGTACTGTAATTACAGACAGTGGTTAGTGGTCCAAATTATTGGTCCTCTTAAGATGCCTGCTATTTTTTCAGTTAACAAATAAAATTTCAAAAAAACAGAAACACAGGATAACATAAGTGGTCCACCATTCCATCACCCAAATTGCTCTTAAAAAAAGTAAAAGCAATGATCATATATGAAGGTCAAAAACATTGAAACAGAACAGAAAAGGTATAAAAAGTAAAAATCTGCCTTTCTTTGCCCCCAGCACTCTCCCCTCCTTCTCCCTCAACTTGTCAAGTGCTTATATATCCTTTTATTTGAAGTGTTATGCATATCAGCATACATAATAGACACTTTTATTCCTTCTTTTTTTCCTCATTTACAGAAGATAATTGGCTTTTCACTTTAACAGCTGAAAGGCCCCAGGTGCAGAGTGGCTGGGGCGGAGGAGTCTGGAGGCTTCTATCCCCCACTCCACCCTCTGCCATGGCTCCCCTGGCCCCATAAAGGTTTCACCCCTCTTTTCTAGGTGTTCTTACTACCATACCTATCCAATTCCCTCCGAGAAAGTGCCTCAAAATAAAATACGCCTTAGTATAGCTACATGAGATGGCGCCATTGGGAGAAGCTGGCGAAGCTCCTGTATAACACGATATGCTGGATACTAACACCAGCCCCGGGGCCTTGGTTGCTTCGATGGGTTCTGCTGACCAAAGTCGTAACATCAGCCAGTTCTTGAAATATTTTAGGATGTGTTTGATTTTCTTTAAAAGATAAAACCATGTTTTCCAATAAAGCTAACTGTAGTGAACTTGGAATGTTACCACTTGATCTGAAGCATTTTTTTTAATAGTTGAGTAAGCTTCTATTCGCTTTTTAAAAATCAAAAGTAAACCTTAAAAGTATATAAATATTTAATTTCACACAGAAAGGTATGGCTCTCCAGATGGGGAGTCTGCCCAATTCATGATCTCAAGCATTTTATGGCAACACTTCCCTGCAAATCATCTTGGTGGCAAAAATCCAGCTGCATACTCAAGTGTTTTGTCACATTCCTGACCCCAGAATTTAATTTCTCACGTGAAAGTTGGAGCCAAAGGTATGTCCCAACAAATCCCTACAGAGGTTGGTCGAGAGGCTGACATTCCTGTCCCTCTTCATCTTCACTTACTCATGGAAGTCTGGGGCCAGGGAAAACGGAAGCTGTGAGCTTCAGGGACCCACTCGACTTGACTTAGGGTCTACCTAGTCAGGCACAGCAAGAGAGACTCCTCCCAAGCCACCGTGCAGTACTGCTTCCCATGGTCATTCTACAAGCAAGCTTTTGCTTTGAATGGATGTATAAAGACAAAGCTACTTAACCCAAAAGATAGTAATGAGATAAAATCCTGGTAGCCTAGTGATCAGATCCAGCCCACAATGGTTTTTTGACATATAAAAATTCAGATTTCTAGCTTCTCTTGGAAAAAAACAAAAGATCTGGCAACAGGTTCTGCAACTCTTTTGAGCAGTATTTGGCTGGAGCTGAATGGCAGCTGCCCCTTCAGAGAGGGTCTATACTTTCTATGTCACCATAGTTCCCACCACTCTCTAGTGCCTTATACTGTGCCTGCCTCACTCACTGATATTACCAGCCTGACTCCCAGGGGCCATCTTTATGACTCCTGCTCTCTGAATTTTCCTTTGCCAATGTCTGCTTTGGGGGCAGGGATCTCCTATCACCCCTCCACCCTCACTTGATTCCCCATTCTCTAAATTCTTGGTGCCCTTAATATATGATATATCCAGCGTGTGTCCTCTATTGTCCTTCCTTTTGTTCAAAACAACAAAAACAAAGGAATGTCGCCTTACACCCAACTCTGTGTTCTACCTAAAGGATGCAGTTTCCATCAGCTATTAGGGACTGATAAATCTGTCTTTTCCCCAGTCCCACCCAGTCATGTTGATTTCATAGTCAATAAGAAGAAACTGGTGTGTGTTCTTTTTGGAGAAGAGTCTTCAATAATTTTCTGAGGAGAAAAAATTAAAAATCTGTTAAAAGCAACACCCCCACTCAGAGCTGTCACTCTCTTTCCAGGAGGCTCTGATTTTGTCTTCTAGACTAGCCGTACATTTTTCTAGCACTTATCACTGCTGAGGTTCAGCAGGGGTGCCAGACTAACAAAGAGAAAGGGGCCTCCTGGGCCCATACCCCAGGCTTGCCCATATCTGCTCTACCGGCAGCACTGTTAGTAGTCCAAGAAATCTCTGATGATCCATCCCGGCTGACTCCTGTGCTCACACTCTGCTCAGCGGTGGCGCTGTCCACTGTTGACAAGGCACTCCTGCCACAGTTACTGGCAACAGGAAGACATCGGGAGAGCCTCTCACAGACAGAGCTGCAGATATGGCTTCATTTCAACCAGTACTCTAGGTAAGGCAGTATGATAGTGCAGCTTTGTACCTGACACCTGGGCTCCCCAATCCTTGTCAGTACAGCACCTATCTTAAGCAGGATGAAAATCTCAACATACACATTTGAAGAGTTCACAGGGGCTTGGCCAACCAGTCAATGTGGTCCTCAGGTCTGAGTTCAACCTTCCTTCTGAGCTGCAGTTACCTTCTACCAACTTTATCCTGGGCTGGGACAAGAGCCTGCATCTCTGAGAGCAACATACTGCTCTGTCATTCTGACCCCAGTGTGCCATAAACTAGCAGGTTTCCATGGAAGTAGACATATAGATAAGTCCAGGACTTCCTATCCAGGTAAGTCCCCATCTTCTTCTTATCTAACAACATGTGACAGTGTATTGTTAATGAGTCACTGTAGCCACACAGACGTCCACTTTCAGAAGCAAAGAGTCCCCAGAATTCTCAGTTTTACCCAAAACCCAGACTTCCTTCATCCCTGAATACCATCGCCACCCTCCCCCCGAACCACACACACATACACACACACACAAATGCACATGATTGTTTCATGAGTGTGGTAAAATATAATTGTTAAGAATGTATTTTAAAAAACAAAGAGAAGCATATTATATCTATCCAATAGTTACACAATACTGTATTCCACAGACTAAATTTACTTTGGAAAATTTAGTTTAAAGCAAACACACATGAATACACACGAAATAAATTACAAAGTTTTACGTCCCCATTTAGACAACCAGTAGGAAATTTTTCCAAGTACCACAATTAAGGCACAAGTAACAGCCCCATTGGAACAAATAAAAAGTTACTAAGTTCCTGCTCGGAAAACTGAATAGCAATCATAAAGAGGAAGAAAGCCAACAAGAAGTAATAGTTTAAGGCATGAAACAAAAGCCTCCCCTACTGCAGAATAGAAAACAATTACACCATACAGCATGTAATAGTTTACAAAGCACTTTCACATCCATATAGCATTTGATTAGAGTAATGCTACTATTATAAGCCCTGCATTTCATATGGGAAACATAGTTTAATAATTTGCTTTGTTCCATACTGATAAAGTCAGGACTAAATTCCAGGTTTTCTGATGACAAATCCCTTGAATTTTCCATGATACCAGTATTTTTCAAACTTCAATTTCATTTCACCTTCACGGATTTTTACCAAACCAGCATTCCATCTGTACAATCATTCCCCTATTATTTTCCTTTTTAATTGCCTCAACTAAGGCATTATATATTAAGGCTGCATGTGTTTTAAATTCTTTTCCTGCAAATGTTCATTAACAGAAGATAATCATAAAATTAAAAACAACAAAATCAAAACAATATTACAAACTTTCCACTGGATGTTTGCCTGTCAAAAGCTCTGAGCGTAAGACCTGTTCTCTTTATTAAAAAAAAAAAAAAAAAAAAGGGAAGAAAGGAAGGGAGCGAGGGAGGTGAAAGGGAGGGGTGAGGAGAGTTTACCAAGCCTTAGAGAGGTGTTAAAGACATGGTACCTCAAAACTGACGATCTCCTTGAGTTAGAAGGACTGAAAGAAAATAGCAATGGGAATAAAACTGCCTCTCAAGGTAATTCTGTGTTATCAACTCTGTGCTCATGAAGCACTGTGTAGCTCAGCCCACCCTTCGAGAAGCAGTTCCCTCAGCCATGCTGCACCATGCATTGTGTTAACATGTGAAATTTTTTTTGAGACAAAGTCTTGCTCTGTCGCCCAGGCTGGAGTGCAGTGCTTGATCTTGGCTCACTGCAACCTCTGGCACCCGGGTTTAAGCGATTCTCCTGCCTCAGCCACCGAAGTAGCTGGGATTACAGGTGCGTGCCACCACGCCCAGCTAATTTTTGTATATTTGGTGGAGAGAGGGTTTCAGCATCTTGGCCAGGCTGGTCTTGAATTCCTGACCTCGTGATCCACCCGCCTCGGCCTCCCAAAGTGCTGGGATTACAGGCGTGAGCCACCACGCCCGGACTGTGAATATGTTTAAAATATTGAAAGGAGGCTCACACTTCTTAAGGACCCAATACTGGCTTGGACTTAAATAATGATCTCTGAAGCTCAGGCCAGTAATGTGCAAATTGAGGAGGGCAGCAGGGAGGGATTGGAAAGAGATGTCTAATGCTCCTCAAGTTCTGCTATTTGTGAAGTCCTGATCTCTATAAATATGGGACATAAAAAAGAGCTCCTGGATGCAAAAGCTGGAGGAAAAAGGCAGGCGCGTTTTGGGTAGGAGGACAACTGGTTTGCATTCTGGTTCTCTTTTGCAGGGAAAACTGTGCAAGGACATTCTATGACCACATAATGTCTGCCTTTCCCTTTCTTTTTCTCTCTCTTCCTTTTTAGAAATTTTTTCAGAAATATCTTAATAGTAGCTAATTCACACAGTTAAATAGTCATTGGTTTTGAAAAATTTTACACACACAAAATAATAATAACCTTGGGCCTTTATTTGGCACTCAAAATTTTTTGAAAAGAAAAAAAAAAAAGCAATCAGAGATTGGAAAAAAGGAGGAAGGAGGAACACCCAGTAGCAAGCAATTTTTTTAAATGGCTTTTTTTAATCAGGAAAGGAATGACCCTAAAAATTACCATCTGGTCAACCTAAACGATATCCTTAGTAATATAAGGAAGCCAATATAAAAGAATACATTTTTTTAAAAACACTCCTAATGTAGAATAGCATCCTAAAAGCATTAGAAAAGGAAGGCCAAGTGCCTTGCTGGCAGTATTTGAGTGCCAAGGGTAGGAAGAAAACACATTACTTGATTCTCAGGAAAGTACTTTATTATAATGCCCTGGACTTTTTCACACAAAAAACATCACTTCCTCAGTGAAACAAGTAATATAAAATCCACTTCCACAAAAAAATAAGCAGTTACAGTGGTTAATGGAATCCTCTACAACATGCTTCTATGTCAGACTAAGAAAACTAAGAATTGGTTACATGTTTTTCTTACACACACACACACACACACACACACACACACACACACACGGAGTTTTTACTACAACTGACCAGCTGGGTCTCTGGGAGTGGCAAAAGAAACTGTGACAATAGCAGGCTTTTTTGTTAATGAGGGATGTCTGATGAGAAAAAAAAAAAAAATTGTTTGGTATTGTCTCATTTTACTCCCACTTAGACCAAGAGGCTGCATGCTCAGGAAAATCAGAGTCAGTTTCCAAATTGGAAAATGTTACAAATACCAATAAGGAATGAACATGCTCTAGAGCAACTGCTAAGCCCAGGCAGGGGGAGGGGTGAACCAGATGGTCTTTTCCATCCCAGATTTCGATGATCTACAACAGAACCTGAATGACTAGGAAAAAGTGAGATGCGATTTGGAAATTGCTTTATAAAATAGAATCCCAAACAAAGACACTCAACAAGGCAGAGAAATCTAAAAGGAAATGAAAATGGTTCTGGGTGAGAGCAGAAAGCAAGCCAGTTTGAGACTATGACTGAAAAATAAAGCTTGTCCCCAAATCAGAATATTTTGGAGGGGAAGGTGCCTTAGAGAGATGCTAGTCACAAGCCCAAATGCATGCTCACTGGGCCAGACATCAGAAATTAAGCCAGGTGGAAATAGTGGGGACAGGGTTAATTGAAGAGTGCACGATCTGTCTAAAAGCATTCAAATTAAAAGGAATTGAAACATGCATGCTGGCCAAATAAAACACATCTTCAAGCCAGTTCGGTCTAGGAGCTTACTGTTTGGTTGTCTGATAATCTCACTGTTCCTAAATCTACCTTCACTGTTCACATGAGGAAACTGAGGACCAGAGAAGTCACATCATTTGATGATAACCACAGAGCAGTCAGTGTATAGAGCAAAGCCAAAGTGCTAGGATCATGTTACACACTGAGATGATGTTAAACAACAGCAAAAAATAAATGACATTAAGCCGAAGTCCTCCTCACGCCTTTGGTTCAGGTACACTCAGTTCACATGGTTTATTCTTTTAAGAACAAATTAAATTATCATCTAGTTAAACACAAAGCTAGTGAGAACTGGGGGAAGAAATAGAGGGAGGTTATGCTAAAAAAGAAAAAAAAAACAATGAAAAGTTCAGAGTCAGACATTTTATTTCTCAAAAACAATAGTTAAATTTACAGTTAAATGTGCTGCCCTGAGTAAGATATGGCAAATAGAGCCCATTTTATAGACGGGTAAAGTGAGGCACTTAGAATGATTGTGTCATGGTTTATTTTGTAACACATTTTTTAAAGTTAGGTGTTCAAGTTTCCTTCTAGATGCTTCTCAAAGAGCAAAGTGAGAAAAATCACTTCCACTCCTGGTACTGGCTATAAAGAATCTTTTTTTTTTTTTAAGTGTAATTCCAGGGTTAAAAAAAAAAAAACCTCAGGGAGATATATCAAGTAGTGGAAAATCTTCGCAGGAAAATCATGAAGTAGAGAGAAGGATGAGAACATCCTCCCTTGGGGCAGCTGGAAAGAGAGTAGACAAAGAACCGAAAAGTTCCTTCGGGGAGCCCACCTCCTGCTAGCCAATGGGACTTTCCTTCCCTGGTTTCTCTGTAGCTAAGAAAACACAAATATATAATCCACAGAAGGAGAGAATGCAGCCTTCACACGGGGCTGGCATCTCTGAAATAAATCTCTCCATAGGTGCTAGGCTAAACCTTAAATATGAAGATATAATCTTTGAGTTTTATAGCAGCATATGCATGATTCTTCCCCTCCCCCATAAAACTCCCGACAGGAACAACCACATCAAATTATTGCTTTTCAGAGGCCAATTCAAAAACACCCTACTTTATCACAGAAAGAATATTCCTTATGTATGTGAGTGCTTCCATTATGTCTTATTTGAAGGGGGAAAATGAAATAAAAATCCTATCTGAGATATTTATAGATCTCATAAAACCTGATTCACTCTCATAAGCTGCAGTAAGCTCAGTCATCAGGTAAGGCAGAAATGGCAGGTAAAGTAACCAGCACTGTATTATGTTATATATGCCTAATTCTGGTTCCTACAAAAAATAACTGCATGCGAGAAAAATGTAAGATACGTAAGTCATAAGTCAGACTGGACAGAAAGAAAGGGAAACAGACTGGACATTTGCATGAGCAAGCCAAGCAAATTCCAAGGATGTCAAACTAGGCCCAGTTTCCAGGGACAATGGGTACTGCTAGTCCTCCCCCAGTTCCAAGCACAAATTACTTAATGAGAATTTCTCTTGTGGATGGATAAAGGTACACCATATCCAATGCCCAGCATTCCGCTTTCTCCTGCCTTCCATCATTTATTATCTCCTGGGCACTCCAGGCTCACTGGGATCTTCAACAGACCAAAGACACCACTGAAAGAAAGAGCACTGTGCCTCTGTATACTATTATTGAGAGGAAAATGGGGAAGGAAAGAGCATTTGTTGAGTGGATGTTATGTGCCAGATACTAGGTCAGAGAGCTGATTCTCATCAGGAATCAAGAACTCCACAAATGACAAACGAGACTCAAAGATGTTAAGTGACTTTCTTAAGGTTCCACCTCTGCTTGATTTCAAAGCCTTCATGTAATTTGTCTACTAGGAAACACTGTGACCTTAAAAAGTGCCTCATACAGTCCAGTCCTTTTACAGATAAGAAAACCAAAGCCCAGAAAGAAGACAGACCAATGAACTACTGGAATCCACACCAGGCCACTGATGGCCAGGTCACAACCTTTGGCTTCTGCCCTAATGTCTCCTACCTAAACAGCAGTCAGTATAGATGTAACAATTAAGAGTGCTGGGCCCTGCTGAGGCTTGGATCTCAGCTCAAATACTTCCAAGTTGTATGATTTTAAGCAAGCCATTCAATACCTCAAATCTCAGCTTTTCCATCTGTAAAATGGGGATAAATAGAATATGCATTTCATACGGTTGTTGTGAGCATTCACTGAAATGATGGATACAGGTGCTCAAATGAGATCATCTTTAGGAAGTGTCCAATACATATGAGACAGGACTATGATGATTATTTTTATGACAGGAAGATTGGCCAAGTGGAAAGAGGGAAGAGAAAAGTTTATTCCACTAACGGTTTTTTGCAACTCATTTGCTTTGCAGCCACAGTAAGACAACGTGCTTAAGCTTCCTGTGCCCCAATTTTCTCATCCCTGAATGGGAAATTCTGTAATATCTGTCTGCTCTCTAGTTACAGAAAGAAAGTGCCAATGACAAAAGACCAGGAGCAAAACGCCCTGAGCCCTTCAAACAAAAGCTCAGCACAGATGTTTGTTAGATTCTCATATGCAAACATGAAAAGCCCCATCACAGTGGAAATCATCTCTTGGTCCATATTAAAAAAAAGCAAGAACCTTGAGAAGGGGAGGAGAATGTACAAATTAGGGCTGAACACTCTTAGAAGAAATGAAGTTGACTCGGGTCTGACCTTGAGCAGCATCTCATCACCCTCAGGAGAATCAGTTCTGCATAGGGCCCCACAGAAGACTCCTTCAACACCATAGTCAGAAGCTGCACTTCACGAACATGGTCTGTAGTGACCATATGAACAAAGGCTAAAAGCTCAAAAGGTAGGGGGTGCTGGGGTGGAAAGAATCTATTTCCACTCCTTTGTATGCTGAGCAAATTTGCCGCCTCTCCAAAAATAAGCACCAACATTATGACCACTCCACTGAATTCCTGCTAACTCGGCTCTGGAAGGTGAATGTGAGAACGGGGTCAAGAGCAGGTGCGCACTCCCTTGCAGGGCAATTGCTCTACAGCTAATTGCCGTTTTCACAGCTGGGTTGAGCTTTCCAAAAGGCATCCTTCAACCCTGAGCTCTGAGCTCCTCTCCTGATGTTCTCTCTTGCCAACCATACCCCATCAAAGACAGTTTACAGATGAAAGGATGTAGCTACAGGACATACAATTTTGCAAACATCACAGTTTGAAAAAGAGGCGTTTCTAAGGCTTCTTTGTGAAGATCACTACACGCCCACAGTCATTACCACAGGAGCTAAGCCTTCTATGGGTGTGAAGGCAGCCTCCTTGCCTGAATGTCCTCGGCAGCAATTCTTCCACAGTTTATTTTTGCTCCTCTTACTAGAAAGATGGATCCTTTGAAATTCTTTATAAACAGAGTCTACTTCCAAACACTGTGGTTGGTCAGTAAGAAAATGGAGAGCTGCTACCTAATGCCTCCCCAGCATCGTCCAACAGATGTACATGCATGCATCCAGCCCTTTCAAACCACGGAGCAGGCTGAGGGGAGTGGAAAATCATGGCCAAGGGCCTACTGAGAATGAATTATTTGAAACCCAGCAAGGCTGGAGTTTAAAGCCCAACACCACCAAGTTTCCAGAAATGGAATTTGACCAGGTTAAGCAAACTCCTGAAGGGTCATAGGAAATGTGAGCCAAACAGACTGCCTTAGACACTTTAGGGTGAGGGAAAGCAAAGCAAGAAGGATGAAACAACACTTGGGCAGCTGCTATTAACAAAAGTGCCAGATGAAGCACATCCACCAGCATGATCCTGTTTTACTATAAACCTCCGGTCCGTGTGGATTCCAAATTACACAAGACATTAAATATTTCAATAGAATTAGGTAACCCCAACTCTGATATACCATTAAACCCTCTATACATCAATGGCTCAATGCCTTGACTGCATATTGGAATCGCCTGAAAGCTTTACAAACACTGATGCCTGGGTCCCTCCCAAACAGATACTGATTTCATTGGCCTGGGATGCAGCCACGACTGAGAACCACTGAAAAAGGCATAGTCAAATCTTAAGTCATAGTCATAACATGCTCCTCAAATCACTATCGAATGCCCACTGTGTGCAAAGCTTTCTAAGAAGCAGGTGATACACTAAAAGTTGACTACCAAAACTATACCCAAGGCATCAACTCCTCCTTAAAGCATAAACCTAACAGGAAAAATGACACAACAGAAAAGAAAAAAAAAAAAGAAAGAAAGAAAAGCTTTATTATAACTAAAAACTGTAAAGCATCATGAGGAAGTAAGAAGTTCTGCACAAGAGTATGGAAATCATAGCAGTTACAGTTGGCTGGTAGCAAGGGAGGGAGTTTGGCACCCATTTGAAAGTTAAGGGATGGGTGGAACTTGGACAAAGAAAATCAGGAAGGGGAGAGGGAGGAGGAGGAAAAAGGCTAAAGAAAACAACAAAAATAAAGACAGAAGCAGGAAAAGCATAGTCACTTAATTTGGATGGCATTTACTACACGTGAACGTGAAAAGGGGGGAAACTTACAAATACTATGTAGACCCAGTCTTGGAACACCGGACCCTTGGAAGTCTGGCCTCATGCTATGTATAAGAGGGAGCCATGAACAGTTTGAAAGCAGGCCACCTGGGGTGATGGTGGCAGAAAGGCAAGTCCAGGGAGGTGACAGGGATTGTGGCAAGGCAATGGCCAAGGCTGTCATCCATGACAGGCTGATGCTAAAGTACCTCGGAAGCCACGTCAATGGGATTTTTCAACTAATTTTAGACTTCTGCTAATTAGATCTTTTAATCTAATTTTTCTTTAGATTCAAGAAAAAGAAAGGTGTTACAATGACTAGAATGTCAAACTCAGATCATGAGACAAATAATCACATTATTAAAAGAAATAGGGAAACCAGGAAAAAGGAAGCAGTCCATGGAAGAAGTTGATGAGTTAGGGGTTTAGGACATACTCAGCTGAAGTGACGGTGGAACAACCCCAAAGTCCATCTTGCTTGTTGCTTATTTCCTGTTAGAAAAAAATGAGAGCCTGAAACCCAGGGACATATCTGGAGGTGGAGATGTAGATTACAGCTGTGAGGAGATGAAGACGCCCTGAACCGGGCAGAAGATTTTCACCTCTAAGATGTTAGCGGTGAAAGAGATCTGTGAGACACATTCCGGGACAGAACTTTCACCATCATAATTACCAGAGATTCAAGGAGGTAGGGAAGGGCAAAAAGTAACTGGGGAAAAACTGGAGCAAAAAAGTCAAATGAGCCCTTCCATTTTCCTTTCCTCATTAGGGACAATGGTAAAAATGAGGCCTACTTCATCCATCAGACCTCAAGAGACTTTTTGAAAAACCTCTCAGAGGTTGAGTTTCTTCACTCCTGCTTATTACAACCCTCTCAAGAATTTAAATACATTTCAAAAGATTTTCATAAACTGGTACATGGGTTGCTGGTAAAGTTTTGGGCACTCTCTTTGCTGGTGAGGTGTCAGAAACAAAGCAATTTCATGTTTGTTGCTTTCTACTTCCATTTAGTCCTATATTCCATCCAACCCCCTACCACATATGCCCCATTGCATACCCTTCATACAGTCACTCCATTTGTTATTATTTAAACAACAATAATTTTAATAAGACTCGAGTTATAATTGGGGGCTATTTTGTCGGTACAGTGTATATTTTCCAATTTACCACACATTAAAAGTGGAAAAAGAATCAAATCACATAAGTAAGCCTTCTCCAAAATATTCAATAATTTGGTCTAGAACCTAGCCAATCCCAAAATTCCATGTACCAGTACTCTTAAAAATAAAAAGGGAATTTTCTTGCCTCCTTGAAGGCAAAAAAGAAAGAGAAAAGAATCAGAAATGAGTCAAGGTATATTCAGGTGACGGAAAGCAAGTAATCTGGTCTGGGCATCTGAGAGACCTGGGCTCTGAAACCATCAGTGTTAATAAGCTGTGTGACCTTGGAGAGTGTAATGCCTCTGGCTTTAACAATCACTTAGTTCAACCCTAGTATTTTAGAATTGAGGAAACTAAGACCCTTTCAAGATTTGAAATTCTGACATTCTATGTTCCTCGCTTTGGTACAAGGCTGAGAACCTGACTTTCAAAATGACCCTCAGGAAATGTCAATACACCCACATTCAAAAATAGATATCGCATGTGGCTCTATGTTAATTATTTTAATTACCTCTAATCATTTCCGAATGGCACAGACATGGGCACTGTTTCCTGGCCATTATGGACATGTGTATTTCACACTGTATACTCATCTGCCCTAAAAGTATCCAGCCCACAACATGCCATTAGCTGAAAGCTTTTTCACAACAGAACTTAGTAAATCTCAAGCATGTTTTATAAACAAGGTTGGAACAATGTGGGTAATACAGACAGGCACAGGTCAGTGTTCCAACACAGAACTGAATGTTTCTTTCTTTCTTTCCTTCTTTCTGGCACTCATGCTCTATTCTGTTTAACTTAATTATGAACATGCATTCTCTGTCCTACTAGAGACAAGCTCCTAGAGGGCAGAATGTATATCCAATTCAATTTTGCATTGCCCAAATACAGTATTATGCACATAACAAGGGCTTAAGGAATGAAGTATTTACTGTGGAATATTTTCTATACTTGAATATAAACAACAAAAATCCCACAAGGTGCACTAGGTCCATCTACCAGCTCAATGAGGAATGGTATCCCCCTGAAATCAGAAGTCACTCCCACCTCAATTGGGCTGATACTAGACTCAGATCTCAAGGCTACTGCAAACGCTCAGCCATAACATTTACATATCAAGCATGTGGTACTGCTCCAATGGAGGGGAGATGGACATGATACGTTTAAACAGGACCAAGTTCTTAGGGTCACACCAAATACTCCGAGAAGGAAAACTAAAGGGACGTAGGGCGGTAGAAATAATTCTGCCAATTAGCAAGAACAAATCAGGGCAAGGTGGGAGCAGAGCAAAATCACAAACAATCTTAGGTAATAGCATGTCCCAGTAATGGCAACACTTTGTTTATTTGGGGAATTTTAGATAGAATAAGGATATGTATATTCTAAAACGAGTATACAATATAACAGAGAGGAGTGTTTTTTAACTTGTCAATGTTACATGTAACATGAATAATTAGACACTATCATTTGTTTCACCAACTTTAACACCATTAGTAGTTGAGTTTTCTAATCACTGTACTTGGTAAAATTTGGCATTCTGGGGTTAAAACATTCCCCCCTTCCCCCACTGTTTATGCTAAGCAAGCAGTCAGTTGATTTGGGAGAACAAAGGGACTTCTGGAGAGAGGAAATCTCTGCCCCTCGCCCTCTGGCACCATTCAAGTTAAGTTGGGGAGCTGTCCTAAACTTTCAGCAAACCGCAATTCTAACACATACGCTAACTAATATATCGAGTGAACTGGAATCACAGAGCCATTTTCTGCATTTGCCAGTCGTGGGGTCCAGCAAAGATAATTAAAAGCCCATTGCACAATACTATAAAATGAAAAGATAAGGGGTATCCACCGACCCGTCTGGAATCAGACCAGCCATCCTATCAACTTCAGCCAGATGGGACTGGCCAGAGGAAACTGTATTCTTTCCTCAGCAGGCACAGAGAGCGATTAAAGAAGATTGTAATGTCTTCTTGTACTCAAAAACTTAAAACACGAGAATTCTCTGAAGGGAGTAGAATGCGAAGATTCATAAGCGAGTGGCTATTAAAGTCCCCATTAGGACCCTCTCTAAACTACCTCCATTTAAGTGGAGAGGCAAATTAGCCCCCACTGGCATTTATGTTTAGAAGAGGCTGGCAGAAAGAAGCAGCCCACATTTGGATGCTTAAGGTCTCTGACATACCCATACATAAATCATTTCAGGGCAAGGCTGTCATCCTGCATCTCCTGCTCTGCCTTTTAAATGGATGGGACCCCAACATCCCATTCTCCTCAGGGTAAGGAGTGGGGGTGGGAAGTTCACGGAGAACAAAGAATAGTGACTTCCTTTTCCCCCTACTAAAGACAGATGTAGTAAAAAAATAACTACATTATAATGTTTGCCCACTTTAAAATACCAAACGGCAAACAGGTAGACTGAACGATAATGTTTGAGAGCCCCTAAATCTACACAAAGATGTGTCTATTAAAGGAACATGGAAATGAATCTATTAAAGAAAGGCTAAGTGTGATTGATTGCAGTCACACGTGCTTTCATTTGTAGAGCTACATCTATTTAGTGATTGCATCTTTATAAAGATACATTCTGGATAACAGGGGCAGTTATATTTTTATTTCATCTACCAAGTTGCTGTTTCAAATAAAGAAACAGATTTACAGTAACTGAAGAACACACAAATCACATACAAAAAAAAAAAAAAGCCAGTTATTTTATCCTTTGAGTGTGGCTAGCAAGGCTCCTTTGTGTCTACAAATTTCCCTGGGTGGTGCTGTTGCCAAGAAATTCTAATTCATGACAAGGTTTTCTGCGAATTGGGGACAGAGGCAAACCTGCGGATGGACAGACCCTACAGTTTGCTTTGTCTTCTGGCTGATATACCTGGTGGCCCAGGCCTGCAGAAGGAAGTGCAAAGGCAAGATCTTCACATAAAAGGAGAAGCAATGTGGCTCACAGACCAAATCCCATCCCTGGTACCATGAGGCTGTTCTTGGAATGCAACCATTTCTGTAGGTTTTCCCCTAGAGATTCCTTATACCAAAGGCCCTCATAAAAATTGTTTCAGGGTACCTGAAACCAAGATGAAATTGCAGTGTTATGGGGACACTTTAGTCCTTACAGTAGCCAAGTATGCCATTAGTTTAAAACAATAGGGGAATGGGGGAGGAGAGAGGAATGTTCTATGATTTATTTATTTGTTTCCAGTAGCAGTGGAAAATTTTCTCCCAGCAGAGACCTGAAACTGACCCCATCTGCCAATTATGAATCAGCATTAACAATAAACATAATTCCATAAGACTTTTCAAGCAAACATGAGATGCTCCTCAATGACACGATGCAAAGCTAAGTCCAAATAAGACTTAGATCATCACTGCTTGACCTGCACTCATGAAATAGCAGACTAGAGATAGAATATATAAAAGTTCTAAAAGTCTTTATATATTCTAGAAGAAAATAAAAGCATTGTATCATATTCTTTTTATTTTCTAAGTCAGCAGTGTGTCTAAAAACAAAATCATGATTTCTATTGGCAAAAAAAGTCATGAATGAGTTTCCCTTTACCCATATCAAGTGGTACCCCATAAGAAACTCTGGTTTCTGTCCTACCCTTGACCTTTTCCTACTTTTGCTCAGACAGCTCTTGGAAATTTTCCTACAAGTTTTCAAAGCGCTTAAGGCTGGTAGTCTTAAGAATTTTGCGTCAGCTGAATTCTATAAAATAATAGACCACATGAGCACAGTGTAATTTACAGTTATATGACAGGCAGAAAGATGATGTTACTTGGGCCAAGTGCTTAAGTATGCAGTCAGAGCCCAGGAATGGAGAGCTGTTAATGTGTGACGTCCATTTGGATTTCAGAATTATACCAGCAACAATTATTTTCAGACTTGGAGCTATGTGGCTAAGGCATCATTGCCAGAAAATCCAATGTCAAAATGAGGATCTCCCTGACAGGAGGTGGCCCTGCCACAGTCAGTGACTTTGTCACAGGCTCACTGACTATTAGGCAGGACAATTATCCCATATCCTAAGTTTAAAATAAAATCCCCAAATCACTTATCTTCAATTTTCAAATGTAAAAATGTTCTTGAGTTTATCATCGAAGCCACTCTTTCTCTAGAAACCAAGTCAGATTATCAGAATCTCCACATTTCGCTCATCTCCACGAGCCCAGGTACATTGTTCACTTTAAGAAGAACAACTAATAATTACTCCTCATTTGACCTCTAAAATCTGATTACCCCAGAGCAAAAGGAAACTTCTTCCTGTCTGGGGTTCTTTGCAGAAATCTTGCTGAGCTGTTTTGAGCAAAAGAGTCTCAAAATTTCATCATCTGATAGTTGATTTGGAACTAACAGCTGCATATCACCATCACCACCCCTTATACTCAGAAGCAGCAAGACGGTTTGGGGTGGGGGAAGAAGGAAGGGATAGAGGCTAAAGGTTTTGTCATCAGTGTAAACCTATGGTCGTAGTCGCCTTTATATAGAGCAGTTGAGACTATGGAGTCCAGAGCATAAAGCTCACTGGAGTGATATATTGTTTATTAGTGCTTCCCCACAAGTTATGCATCAGTATTGGCTATAAGCATGCCGCTGAATAAGTTGGCTAAGGGTTTTAAGGTGAGAGTGGCTGGCAGTTAGAGAGGGTTAAGGCAAGAAGTGAGGGGGTTCCGAGGGGTGAAAAATCCTTTGCCTGTAGAAACTGAACTAGAGCTTCCCTGAAGGGGGAGGAGGCAGAGGAGCAGGGGGAGGAGGGGAGAAGGAAGAGCAGAGATGGCTTCTTAGGAAACAATAGATCTAATACATCCTCTAATTGTCAAACCAGTGATGTTTCTTTGCAGATCTAGAGTTTGTCCTGGATGGTCTAGCCAGATCTAGAAAAGCAGGTTTCCTGTGAAGAGACCTTCCTCCAAATCTGGCTTTACTACTCTGAAAACTTGAACCAAAACAAAGTTGCATGATTCATCAGTAGGGAACGTTCTAACAAATAAAGCCAACTTTCTTCCTTCTAACACTGCTTAACAGTTAGTCACAAACAAGGGCTGCCTTGGGCAGGCTGACTAAATCAACAGATTCCCTTCTCTAACCTGTCTAGACAGTTGTTAATATGCAACCGATTCCACACCAGTGGGCTGACAGTGTGAAATGAAGGCTATTTCAGAAAATGAAATTCAGGCAACATTTTGGTTTAATTAGCATTGGAAATAAAAGGAAGAAAAAGATCCAGTGAGGCCCTTCATGAGATACACTCTCGTTAAGGATAAGGATGCATCGAATAAAGACTTTATGCTAAAAATATGTGAACTGTTTATGTGTTCACAGAGAGACAGTCAAGCATCTGCCAGCGTCCTTGGACAGGAATGCATGTGTGGTGGACACACTGACACCAGAGGCCAATACCTGGAGGAAAACTCACAGCCTCTGACCAGAAGAGAACTAGTAACAATGGTAGAGTTAGAGGATCCGCTTTGCCACTCAGCTCCTTATACCAAAAGCCAAGCCTCTTTTGCTAAAGCAGCGACTGTTACATCTCAGCCTCAAGCTGGCAAATCCTGCATTGGATCCCGGCAGAGGAAATTCAGCCGTTCATTAGCCTTAACAAGCTGCTGTCACTAAGCGGAGAAGTTACATGAGCAGCCACACACCGAGTCTCTCACAGCCCTCCCCTCAAGGGCAAGCGGGTTTCTCCAGGACGGACTGTACAAGTTCACACTTCCTATGTGCAAATCCGGACTGTCTTCTTGGACTTTCCATGGTGCACACTGTAGAATTTTTAAATACCCGTGTCCCCCTGCCCCCACCCACCATCTTTCCTGCAGAATGTCCCCTCAGCAGCTCCTAATCGCTGCTGAAAAAAACCACTGTTTCCGCAGCAGAGCCAGCACTTTCCACTGACCAGCACTTTCTTTATTCCACTTCACAAAGCCCAGTGAACTTGTCACCAGCCCCGCTTCATCCTCCCTGGGACGGCTAGCCAACTTGGCATCGGTGCCCTTCAGCATCCTAGGAGTTTCTTAACTAGTCCTCTAAGACAAAGTCAGAGGCATGGAAGCACACATCAGTCTTTGTCTGAGGTTGTGCTGCCTAACTAGAGAAGGACCCTAAACAAAAAAGAGAAACAAGGACACGCATAGAGGCATCACACTGGGAAAACCTACAATGCATTGTCAGCCTCAGCTACATCTTCCCGTCCTCCTTGAGTATCTTTTGTCACTGGGCTCTTTTCTCTTTTGCCTACCTTCTAATCTCAAAATCAAGCTCCTATTCTTTATTGACACTCGCTAATTACTGAAAAACACTCCGCTTTGCTCCTGCCCACCCTCCCCCCGCCCCCCATCCGATGGTCGTAAGCACCAGTTGAAATAGATGAACCTGATTTCAGGTACCAAGTGGGTAGAGCTCATGCATGCGAGAACGTGGTCCCTGTCAGCAATCGCTCCTAACACCCCAAACCACCTTCCCACCCGGCTCCTCCGAACCCCAGAAGTTCGGCAGGTCTCTGATAGGGGACAGCAAACCCGACAACGTGTGCGCAGGGATGTGTGTTGGCGACTGAAACGCAGGCAGCTCGGACCGGCTGCTCAGCTCGGCACACTACGAGGTTAGGGGTGGGTGGAGAGGTAAGCGCAGATGACTGTTTCAGAAAACATTTTCAACAACAGACAGCCAAAAAGGAAGGAAAAAAAATCAAACAAACAAACAAAAATTTCGACCCAGAGCCCACACCAACGCAGCCCCTGCGTCTCCGCCGCCACCACACGATTTACACAAGTAATTTAAATCATTCACCTGCTGCCAGGTCTCCTCCAGGGATGGCAAAGCTGAGAAGTAGCCGGTGTCGTGGACAAGTTGTAGCTCCTGGAATATACTATAACTAGCCAACACGTCCATGCTGCTGCTGCCGGGCAAAACGGGAGGCAAAACCCTCCCCCGAACACAGTTGGGGCTGTTTGTTTGTCAGTCTGTCTGGCTCACCCCCCAAGAAGGCAGACATCCAGTGGCCCTTTTGTTTTGTTTTGTTTCAGTCAACTAAAAAGGAAAAAAAAAAAAAAATCAATGCAGGAGAGGGAGAGAGGAGGTGAGAGAGGAGCGAGTGAGTGGGGTGGATGGAGAGAGGCATCCAGCGTGTACAGTGCAGACGACTGCCAGGAAAAGGGGACTTCTCCACGGGAGTAACAATTCCCTTCCAGGGCTCTAATCACTCCAGCTCGTGGATCAGGAAGGGGGATGCAAACTCACTGACACGAAGCTGCCATCTATTTCTGCAGCGCTGTTCGCTCCTAATGCAATCTTTGCTCTTTATTTTGGGAGGTTGCATTTTTTTCTCTCGCGATCGCTTCTCTCCCCCCCTTCCCTTCCCTCCCCACCCCCCACTCCATCCTTGCTAGTTTGTAGTCTTCCCCCTCCCTTTTCTCCTCCTCCTGCTCTTCCCCCTCCCCAAACTCCCTCCCTCCGCCCGGTTCTCCGCGCAGCCGTGGGATCTCGGAGGAGGGCGTCCATTAGGCCGCGTGTGACCATGTAAGGTAAACAGGGGGCTCATGAAGTCACTGAGGACCAATGGGGAGCCCGGAGCGGGGCCTGGGGCGGGGCTTGGCCCTGGCGGCGGGCGCGGATTGGCGCGCTGCGGATCTCCCTGCTGCCTTACAAGGCGGTGCGAGGCGAGCTATTTTTAGAGGGCTATATAAGGGGGCTGAGGCGGCCGCCGGGCGGCCGGGGAGCGCGAGCGCAAGGGACGGGGAGGGTCGCGGCGACACTCGCGCCAGCTCCCGGGACGCCAGGGCGGATGGGCTCGGGTTGGTCGCCGGCCTCCGACCCTCGACTAGGTGCCTGGCGGAGCCCGGTGCGTCCGGAGCCCGCGCCCCTCAGAGGGGTCGCGCGTCGCCGCGGCGGCGCTGAGGCTGGCGGTCGGGAGGTGAAAGTCCGGATTGCGGGGTCAGGACGCCTCCTGGAGGGGGCGCGGCGCAGGGGGCCGCGGGAAAGCCGCCGAGGGCGCGGAGCGGGAAAGGAGGACACTGGCCACCTCGCCTCCGCCTGGGCACGGGGCAAGGGGGACCCACGCGTGGCGGTGGCGGGGAGGTCCTCACGTACTCAAAAACAAGCAGAAAAGGCATCCAGGGCCCGTTCCCGAACTCCCCACAGACTGGCAGGGTGCAGAGAAGCGCCTGAGGAGGAAGTGCCACACAATGGGCGAGAACAAAGGGGAGCGGAGCGAGACTGCGGCCTGCGCCCGCCCCCTGCTTGCGCACAGTCCCCGCCCCGCCCCGCGGGCGCCGCCGCCGCCGCCCTCCCGCGCCACCTTCTGACCCCGAGCTGGAGACCCGGTCTGGAGTCCGGCGGCTAGAGGTGGTTGCGAGGGGCCTGTTGCTCGAGTGTGCGATGAAGAGGCTAGAGGGAGCCTAGGTAGATGTGGGAGGCAGGCTGGAGCTGGCAGCTTGCAAGGGGGCCTTTACGTGAGGCTCCCCATGGGGTCTCCAGCGAGTTGTCTGCAGAGCTGTGATGGTGAGAGGAGGAACTCGATTTCTCGTTTTCTGGAGTTGGGATGTAGACATATAGAGATCTGTTACATCTGAGATGAAAACCCTGCACAGTACACGTTAGGGTTGGCCAATTGTTTGCTTGACCTTAAATGGTTAGTGTGGTTTAAGCTTCCCCAAAATGCACTGTGAGCTGAGCTTCCACTTTTGGAATGATTGCAGAATTCGGTGCTTAAGAGATGAGAAACCGTTCTACCGGTAATGGAAGAAACACTTCATCTAATCACCCTCCTTGTCTTTCCCTCCCTTTGACTATGTAGGACTCGATAACAGAACATTTGAAAGATTCTACTCTATGAAACAAGCACAGATTGAAATTCAGTATTTGCCGAGGAACATTAAACAGGAGTTACTGGGATTGAGGAAAGCCTGATTTATTTACTTGTTAGTGTCTGGAATTATGTTGGCCAGATTCATAGCATTCATTGTATGAGTATAATTGGTACATTTACTCCAATGTAGATGCAGACGCAACTGCAATTAGATGTGCAAGGACGCTGCCAGCTAACTAGCTGCATGACTTCGAGCGAATTACTGGGTCAGAACTTCTACCTACCCATCTCAGAAACAGAAATAGTGGCATCCACGTTGTCTAATTGTTATGAAGAGTCAGAATATCTTTGGTAACTCACCTAGCATAGTATCTGACACTATTAGGTGAATACTAAATATTAGCTATCATTGGCTCCCCACTTGAGCTACGTAAACTAGTAGGACCATTAGGAGAATATACTATTGGATCTTGGAGATAGAGGAAAGGTAGAAACCCCTTGCTAGTTTGTTACAAGGTGTCCTCTCCTCTGACCCCCATGCTATTTCAACTCGGGGGATGGGCAGGAGCCATTGAGAAACACTAGGGCAAAAATATGTTCACGAATAATAGGGAAAGGAAAGGAACTTGGGTATAGAAAAACTAGAGGCAAAAGGTGAGGCAAGACCAACCATGTAATTTGGTACTTGAGACTCAAGTGAACTTATGTGTGTCACATTATAACCATTTTTGAATAAAACAGGACATATCGGTTAACGTGAGTTTCAAGATTTTATAAATAATAGTTACCATTTATTAAGCACTTGGAGTGTGCCGTATGTACATAAACATTTTATATGCAATGTCTCATTTAATCTTAAGGACAGCCCCAAGGTTTGCACTTTTATTATCCCCAACTTTATGGATGAAGATACCCAGGCTTGGAAATACTAAATAAGTTGGTCAAGGTCTCACAACCTGGAAGTGGTCAAGCAGGGATTCAAATCCAAGAGCATCTCACTCCCCACACTGTTCTACACTGAGCTTTGTATGGTGAAAAATGGTCAATATATGTTTTAAGTCAATATATGTTTTAAGTCAATATATGTTTACAAAAATTGCTTGGGTGGGGCCGGAGGAGGGGGCTTCCATTGAGACTTTTCCTATGTAACTATCAGCCATCTGACTTGCAAAAGGACTCAACCAAAATTTTACAAAGCAAATACTGCAAACCTCATTATGATCTTTGCTCCAAACTTTGTAGAATATTTTAGATTCATTTTAAGAGATTTATGCAGCAAGGCATTCTGAAAGGCACATTTTCAATATTAGTTATATTTAGCTACTTTTCATAGCCTAGAGACCCAAGATTCACATTGCAAAACACATGCAAGGTATCCAAATGTACAAAGTAATCAACAAATTAAGATCACAAGAGAACTTTGGCAGTTCAGCAAACCAAAATAAACTGCACTGTTATCACTACCACTTACTCATTACCTTCTTTGTACCTGGCATTTTACACATACCTCTGATCTCCACAATCCTGTGAGGGAGCTGTTAGTGCTCCATTTTTTTAGATGAAGATACTGAAGTTTAGAGAGTGCATGTAATTTGCTCATTGCCATGGGTCCAGTAAGTGGTAAAAGCAGATTGGAATACAGGTCTGCCTCCAAATTGACTCCAAAATCTATCTTCTCCACAAGTATTACCTTGGGAGGTACTCATTTTACTTCTAATAATGTCACTCTTCGGAAGTGATCCTATAGGAAACACCCTAGAGTAAATAATAAATTATCCCCCCACCCGGGAGAGCTTAGAAATAAATGAGGATATTTTAAGAATAAAATAGTAAAAATTTAATATGTAAATAGACACATTCAAGGCATCAGGCTTTTTCCACCAATAAAATTCTGCTTCATGCGTATAGGAAGTCTTTATTATCCCAGTGTGATTAGTACTCCTGAGAGTAAATCCACTTAAAACAGGGACCAAATTTCAGACCAATCAGTGAAGAAAGGTTTGCCTGAGACTTGATATGAAAATAAAACTCAATGTTATTAAAATGCATTTATTCTGGCCTGTATGGGCACACCTCATTTTATTGTACATAGCTTTATTATGCCATGCAGATACTGCTTTTTTATATAAATCGAAGGTTTGTGGCAACTCTGCTTGGAACAAGTCTTATCAGCATAATTTTCCCAACAACATGTACCCACTTTGTGTCTCTGTAACATTTTGGTAATCCTCACAGTATTTCAAACTTTTTTGCTATTATATCTGATAATGGTGATCTGTGATCAGTTATCAGTTTTACTATTGTAATTGTTTTGAGGCACCATGAACTGTGCCCAGATAAGACGTAGAACTTAATAACTAGTGTGTGTGCGCGTGCTGATTACTCTACCAACTGGCTCTTCCCCTCCCTCTCCTCAGGCCTCCCTATTCCTTAAGACACAACAATATTGAAATTAGGCCAATTAATAACCACCACTATGGCCTCTAAGTGTGCAAGTGAAAGGAAGAGTGACGTATCTCTTTTTTATTTATTTTTATTTTTATTTATTATTATTATTATACTGACGTATCTCTTTAAATCAAAATCTAGACATAATTAAGCTTAGCGAAGAAGGTATATAAAAAACCGAGATAGACCAAAAGCTAGGGCTTTGCACCAAACAGTTGGCCACTCTGTGAATGGAAAGAAAAAGTTATTGGAGGAAATTAAAAATGCTACTCCAATAAACAAACAGATGATAAGAAAGCAAAACAGCTTTATTGCTGATATAGAGAAGGTTTTAGTGGTGTGGATGGAAGATCAAACCAGCAACAACATTCTTTTAAGCTAAAATCTAATCCAGGGCAAAACCCTGACTCTCTTCAATGTTTTGAAGGATGAGAGAAGTAAGGAAGTTGCAGAAGAAAAGTTGGAAGATAGCAGAGGTCAATTTATGAGGTTTAAGGGAAAAAGTCATCTCCATAACATTACAGTACAAGGGAAGGAGCAAGTGCTAATGTAGAAGCTGCAGCAAATTATCCAAAAGACTGACCTAAAATCACTGATAAGGGTAGATGATGCAGCCTTCTATTGAAAGAAGATGCTGTCTAGGACTTTCATAGCTAGAAGAAGAAAGCAATGCCTGGCTTCAAAACCTCAAAGGAGAGGTTGATTCTCTTTTTAGGATCTAATGCACCTGGTTTCTTTAAGTTGAAGACAATGCTCATTTACCATTTTCAAAGTTGTAGGGCCCTTAAGAATTATACTAAATCTACTCTACCTGTGTTCTATAAATAGAAGAACAAAGCCTGGGTGACAGTACATCTGTTTATATGATGGTTTACTGAATATTTTAAGGTCATTGTTGAGACCTACTGTTCAGGAAAAAAGATTCCTTTCAAAATGTTACTAGTTGACAATGCACCTGGTCATGTAAGAGCTCTAATATAAGGAGTTGTACATGTTGTCATGCCTGCTAACACTACATCCATCATGCAGCCTGTGGATCAAGGAGTAATTTCAGCTTTTAAATCTTATTATTAAAGAAATATATTTCATAAGACTATAATTGCCATAGATAGTGATTTTCTGATGGATCTGGGCAAAGTAAATTAACTTTCTGAAAAGAATTCACCATACTAGATGCTATGAGGAACATCTGTGATTCATTTGTGGAAAAGGTCACAATATCAACATTAACAGGAGTTTAGAAGAAGTTGATTCCAACCCTTCTGGGTGACTTTGAGGGGTTCAAGACTTCAGTGGAGAAAGTAACTGCAGATATGGTGAGAATAGCAAAAGAACTAGAAGTAGAGCTCAAAAAGGTGACAAAAATGCTGCAATCTCATGATAAAACTTGGATGAATGAGAAGTTGCTTCTTACGGATTAGCAAAGAAAGTTCTTTTCTGAGATGGAATCTACTTCTGGTGAAGATGCTATGAACATTGTTGAAATGACAAACTATTTAGAATATTATTGTACATAAAATGAGTTGATAAGGTAATCACAGGGTTTGAGAGATTGACTCTCATTTTGAAAGAAGCTGTACTTTTGGTAACATGCTATCAAACAGCATTGCATGCTACAGAGAAACCTTTCATGAAAGGAAGCATCAGTGTGACAAAATTTATTGTTGTCTTTTTCTAAGAAATTGCCACAGCCACTCCAGCCTTCAGCAACCCACTCTGATCAGTCAGCAGCCATTGACATTGAGGAAAGACCTTCTACCAGGAAAAAGATTATGACTTGCTGAAAGTTCAGATGATAGTTACCAATTTTTAGTAGCAAAATATTTTAAAATTAAGGTATGTATATTGTTTTTTTCTTAGACACAATGCTATTGCACACTTACTATAGTATAGGGTAAATATATGCACTGGGAAACAAAAAACTTGCATGACCCACTTTATTGTGATATTTGCTTTATTGCAGTGGGCTGGAACCAAACTCAGCAATATTTTCAAAGTATGCCTGTATTTAATAATATTTATGTTGCAAGTACAACTGTGCTAATTGTAAAATGAATAAATCAAGAAAGTTATTGTTGGTTTAATTTTTCTACAAAATGTAAAGCACCTTTTGGGGCCCAGAACACAATACCCCAATATGTATGGCACCTTGACATGCTGAGTATTTTGAGCCAAAGGAAATTGGGAGAGCCACGAAAGCAGGAATTTCTCTCTGCTCCTTCCCCTACTCCTATTTTCTCTCCTGAAACAGATCATAGAAACTGAAATTTCTCTCCCTCAAAGCAAGCCATAAAACTAAGAAGGTCATTCTCTGACCTCCTCCCTTTTGACCTGAAGACCTTCATGTGACAGGTGTTCTGCCCCTCCCTAGAGGCCAAAGAGAATCTGAACAAACAGGCCTTGCTAAGTTTCCAGTTTATTACCATTAGGCCATACCTCCTTTGTATCCAGTCCTCCTTCAACATGACTGTTCATCCTTCATCACACCTAAGCATTAAAATACTGTTTTCCCTGGGTCTTTGTGTCTTCATTTTTGAAGGCTCCCCTGTCATGTAAAACTTTGATTAAATAAATTTGTGATACTTTTCTCTTGTTAAACTGTCTTTTGTTATCGGAGTGTCAGCCATAAACCTTGTGATAAGGGAGGAAAAGTTACTAGTTTTTCTCTCCCACACACCTTACAACATGCCTTACTTCATATTTGACTTTTACAGGATAATCAAAAAGAGGGTCATTTTGTAAAAATGTTAGAGGGCTTCATCAGTTTCCCCAAGGGTCTCAATTAGTTTTTTGTATTCAGAGTATTCTCTTCTGAGGCAGCAATATAGTCACCCTCCCTGTTGATTTTACCTCCACTTGTTAGTTTAACTCTACAAATCTCTATTTGCCAGTGGCCTTATCAACCTTACTTTCACGGACATCATAAAATCTTACACTTTTGGCACAATTTGCAGTTTTACTTTGCAGTATAATTGAATATACTGCATTGTATTGTAAATGTTTGCCACTGTGAAAGCAGGAGAGAAGATTGGTGTTAAGAAGGGACGTTTGTGTGGGAGATTAATTTATAAGTGGTCCTGTCATTAATAAATCTTTTCATGTACTGACTTTTTCTTCCCTTCACAATCTTACTACACTGGAGGAAAGTGTGAACTTGGGTTGTGTCATAGAAAACATGAGTGTCAGAGAGGCGGAGTTTGGTAAACAAGACTGCCTGAGAAACATGGTTTGAATTTGGAAGAACATGAGAACATGTATGTGGCCACGTGTGAGAGTTGTTTCATGATTGAGAAAAAATAAATGGTAGTCTTCTCAGGCCTTTAGTGTCCTGGATAAAAATATTTCTTAAAAATACATCTCTCTGTTTTCATTGTGTGCTCACTTTCTGCTCATAATTTGACTTCTCACTTGTTCTGCCTACAGGTAAAAATGTACTAGTTACAAACACAGGAGCCTGGTCACTGTGGCAGTACTATTGCTATTGTCAATGTCAAATGTCCAAAGACATTTTAGTTAATATGTGTGTTTTTTGTGAGTTTAGTTAGCATGGGTCTGACTTCCTAGGTTTGTTTAATTTTAAGACACTAACATATTAAGATTTCTAGACATAATGGGCTTTAAAAAATGGTCTCAGTGAATTAACCAAAAACTCTTACTATCTTCTTCAGAAGACATCCCAATCTTGCCACTAGCTTTTAGAATTCTGTGGGTATATTAGAGTTTAACAAAACATTTATTTTTAAATAAAATGCCAAAGCCAACCCTAATGTTACATCTTACATCACAGTGGGTCATACAAAATGGGTAAAAGAGGGGCCTGGTAGATTGTGAGTTATGGGCATGTGACCCAGAAGACAGTTTGCTTCTTCCTTCTAACTCAAGTGATCTATTGCTTAACAAAAATTCACCTATCCTCATGATAAAGGTAAGGAATTTACGAGTCCAGCAAAAGTTCACTGTCAAGAATGCTCTGTCCAAACCTTAGAATGTTGGACTTTGAATGTCAGTATGACCTGTATTACATGATTCCTGTGGAGATAAATATCAGTAGTCACTTTTCTAGCTTGAGCTATCAGCACCTAAAGTGTCAGTATCCTCTCTGAAGAACAAAATCATCATTTGAATTCAATCAGTCATTCAACATATATTATGTAAACCATTCAGTCATTTAACATATATTATGCAAAGGACTTAGGTTGCAAATAAAATGGTAAACACAGACATATTACCAATATCAATGTCTGAGAGAGTAGTACTGTGTCTCAGAAAAGACATTTGAAGTGTCCAGTCCAACCTTCATCAGATCTAATGCTTCCTTTTGCAACATTGCTTTCAGGAGATGCCCAGTTCCTCCAATGATAGGAGATCCCAGCAAGCACTAGGATAAGCTGCTGTGATTGAACCTAATTGGATGATTTTCACCATCTAAGAATAGCATCACAAGCTTTCAGGGGTCTCTGGACAAAGATTTTGGAAAAGAAGCCAGTAGGAAATGAGAAAAAAATTTTTTTTAACAGTAAAAAGGATTAATTTTGCTGTACAATGACACAAATGCCCAGATAGTTGTGAAGCCAGTGAGAAATCAAGTTGCTAATATTTTGGGGATTCTTAGCTTTTGCGGCATGTGAGGCACAATTTGTAAGATGGTGGTGTGTTTCATCCTGAGCATTTTTTGTTGTGACATGTTGAATACAACACAGTGTAATTATTAATATGTTAAATATCACTGTCAATGTTTTATCAGAATATTATCATTTTTCTTTTAAAAGTGCCATTGCCAAAGGGCTTGGTATGCAGTTAATGGGATTTAACAGCAGAATGCATTTTGGATTTCGTAATGGAAATCAATGGGAGAATAAGATTGATTTGATGGAAAGTCTCTGTACTGCAAACTTTGCTGACAATGACCATTCCTTTAAGTGAGAGATACCTATTCCACAAGCGCTCAATGATGAGTTTTTATGTATATGATAGATCTCGGTAGTCTGGAAAATTAACAATGTCAGAAGCAGGGTTTTCTTTGTTTTGTTTTTGTTTTTGTTTTTTTTTCTGACTAGTTTCTCATTTGAATCTGACTAAATTTTCTTTACCAGAAGGATGCTTATTTGAATGCTTTGAAAAGTCAGCTGAGTCACAGTTTTTAATACTGGTCTCTGCTCTTCTCTGGAGTAAGTTATCACATGCTTTAAAATCCTCCATTTGTGCCATCTAAATGGGAGAAATAATGCTTCAATGCCCACCTCAGAATGCTTCACAATTCTCTCCTAACTCTCATCTCCTCCTCCTGCTTTGCAACGCTCAAAGATTATTTGAAGCCAATGTGGTCATGCTTTATACTGTGTCATTTCATTTTGGCTTCTCCCAAACTGGGCATCATGGAAGGCATGCCCTTAGCTGCTCTGCCTCCGTTTGGTCATTATTTGGGAAGCCAGTGCAATCTCATTTGATGAAGACCAAAAGGTAGTATAACTCAGAGAGGCTTACTCCTCTTACCCAATTTGTCCAAATGTGAAATTCTACCCAGCTCTCCTTGTGCCACACATAAGCCCCAATCCTTTCCTTTCCTGTGATATCAATTTTCAATCTTTGAGGACTATTTATGTTAAATCAATCCTTTTTGTTTTGTCCTTTCTACATGTTCAAAACTATTATTTTAAAAAACAATTTATTAAAGAACATACAAAATATCTTTAATAAAATTTAAAAATAATATTGCTTTCTCTAGTATTGTTTGGACACCATATTGCTTGTGCTGGATTCTATCAGCTTGGCCTAAACAGGAGGAGATGGTATTAGCTCAAATGATATCAAATGTGCTTGAAAGAATATAGAAGTTCTAAGGCACCTAGAAAAATTTTCGTAATTAAAGTTACCAAAATCTACCCAAAGTACATGAGATGTTCTCAAAGAACCCACTTTACAGAGGGATTTAGAGTCATATATTTTTCAGAATTTAAGTCACTTCTCAATCTATTAAGACAGTTACTGTTACATTTATCACATTTTAAGAGAAACTATAATCTTGAATATTGTAACATTTCAAAAGGTGATACAATAATGGCCTTTTTGTGAACTAGTGATAGCATTAGCCAAAGGAAAGCTAGAGAGTAAGGACTGGTTAAATATAACTTTCTTCCATACTGCCCTGGGGTAACTGTTGTCCTAAGTGACCTTTAAAGATAATTTAGAATGGAAACGGATCTACTTTAGTAGCTTTACTAAGTATTTGACAACATTGAATTTCCCCTTTTTGATTTGTCTTTACCATAGCAACCTTCTGATCTGTGATTTCCTCTTTTGAAAGAACTGACTTACATGAGATTTCACTTTGTAAACACATAGTATCTATTTTTATTTATTTACATACTTGTTTCTTAATTTTTCTATTCCAGAGAGGAAGTATGAACAAATACAATAAAATACAGGAACTACAATACAAAAAAATAGCATTAAATAAAAGACAGAAGTCAAGTATCAGAGGATAAGGGAGAAAGAAATATACTAGGTATCCATTGTTATTCTAGCTGCATCTCCCATTAAACACTGATCAAGCAATGTTGTTATTTATCCATTAGATCCTTGTAACTTTGCTTAGTGTGATGCAGTGCCCCTAGAGCACAGAATCTCACCTATTTATGGTTATTTACTGGAAAAAAATTTTCAACATTGCTATATGTTTAAAAACGTTATGATAAATTGTTAAAAAAATTAACTTTGAAGTCATAGAGAGAAGAGAAGGAGGAGGCAGCAGATAAAGGGGAGAAGGAGGAAAGGGAAGAGAAGTGTGAATGTAAGACCAGTTTTGAGTGAGGGTGTGTGTGTGTGTGTCTCCACACAAATGAACCTTCTTTTCTCATTTTGGTGTTTCTACTGCAGGTATTTGAATGAAGCTAATTTAGAATAATTTACTGAATGCTCACTAAGCACTGAGTGCTGTACTAAACGCTCTTACACGATTCTCTCATTTAATCCTCCAAACAACATCAAGAAATAGATATTATTGGCATCATCCTTATTTTATTAAGTGGTTAAGTAAATTGCTCAAAATTACAGAGCACAGAAGGAGTACAGCCTGAATTTGAACCCAGTGAGCCTGTATTTCAAATTTTAGAGTCCTAACTTTTAAGCTGAAACTAACAATAAGGGCAAAAGTAACAAGGTTCTCAGAACATGTCTGTGTTTTTTAATCTTTTTTGCATCCCCTAAAACCTGGCACCATGCTTGACACAGAATACTTAATACACACTTATTACATGATTATATGTCATAGAAAGAAACAATAGTACTCATTTGGTTACATTTTTCTCTATGTTCTCCATCATTCCTGCATGATTTCTATCCATTTGTCCATCCATCCATCAGTAAATACAATGCAAGGATCCATGATGACTTATGAAGACTGGAACGGGTTCAAAGATTAGGGAGATATCAGCAAGAACCATATAAATTTAGAACATGTAGATTGCAACCAAAATTCAAATAAAATTTTTAAATTTTTTTTGCTTCTTAACATAGACCTAGCTTTAAACATTTGCTATGTCAGTTATGCAGTTATTCTGTAACACATCCCCAGTCTCTACATGTATCTGAATTTTACCCACCCTTCCACAGATTTAACTAATTTCTCCTGATGTTTGCAGGACAAAACTAAGGAAATGTCTAGACCCTCAGGGTAAGGGAAGCCCCTAGAGACTGGCATGTGAATCAGAAACGCAAATGCTTATAGACCACACAGGTATCCTCAATGAGTAAGGTGGGCCAGGTGAGGATGTTGGATAATTGGAGAAGGCACATTGCATTTAAAGGAGATGACTACTGCTCAACTCCAGCCATCTGTGACAATACAGATCCACCATGTGCTGCTAGATCATTCTATCTTTCAAAAAAAGCAAAAAAAAAAAAAAAAAAAAAAAAACCCCAGTCTCCTGGTTGGACACATAAGTCTCCAACAACTTTCTTATACAGTGGAGGTTGTAGTGAGCCAAGATGGCTCCACTGCTCTCCAGCCTAGGCGACGAGACTACATCCCAAAAAAAAAAAAAAAAAAAAAAGTGAAATCTACTGATTTTTAATTTTGACAAGGAATCCAGATATACAAGAAAAAAAATTTCACAAAGAACAAAAAACTACACAATAGCAGACCAAATTTGGCCAATGGGCCACCAGCATGTGACTTCTGTGTGAGTACCTACCCCTTCCTCAAAGCAGTAGGGGTGACTACTTGTTGTTCTGCTTGGCAACATCCTTCACCAGGAATTATCCCGCCAGCTATGGCTTAAGCATTCAGGTGAGCAGGAGCCCCCGTGCACCCCACCTGAAGGAGGCTGTTCCATTTCCAGGCGGCTCATAGTCATCTTTTTCTAAGACTGAGCTGTAGTCCAGCAGACCTCTAATTTCTTCATATTGGGGATGTTCTGTCTTCTGTAGCATCCCCAAAATACATCCCTTTCCTTTTTCATATACCAGCCCTTAAAGAACATGAAGGCAATTATCAATTTGCAGTGGCTGTTGTGAGGAATACTAGAAGGACATCTATTATTTCAAGTGTGGTCCAACCAGTGCAGAGGCAGAGTTGGGTTATATTTTCCTTTGTTTCCAAAACTATATTTCTATCAAGGCAACCTAAATTTAATTTTGTAAGTGCATCTCATAGTTTCCTTATATTAAATTTATAATAAACTAAAAACCTATTGGTCATTTTTTAACATGAGCTACTATAAAAACAGGCATCCCTCATTCTTGCTATTTTACCCCAAGACAGGAACTTCATGTGTACTTATTAAATTTCATTGTTTTATATTTGGCTCATTTCCTTTCTTTGGAAATCTTTTTTAGATTCCCGATTTTATGGTCTAAAACATTTGCTATCTTTATCGATTCCATATTACCTATAAATTGGATAGGCCTGATAATAACAGCTAACATATATAAAGTTTGCTATGTTCCAGACACTGTTCTGAATGCTTTACATATATTATTTCATGCTCACAACTGAATTCTCAATTAGCTACTAATCATATACCTATTATACACATATAAGAAAACTGTGGCACGTTAAGTAACTGGTCCTGGACCACACAACATGTAAGTGATAGGAACAGGTGAGGTGACTCCAAAGTCTGCAAGCTTAGTTGATATCCTTTGCTTTACCCCATCAGATCTCAGAGAGCAATGTAGACAGACAACACTAGAATGATAAACCCTTTTAAAAACTGCCCTCCTGTAATCCCAGCACTTTGGGAGGCCAAGGTGGGTGGATCATAAGGTCAGGAGTTCAAGACCAGCCTGGCCAATATGGTGAAACCCCGTCACTACTAAAAATACAAAAATTAGCTGGGTGTGGTGGCAGGCACCTATAGTCCCAGCTACTCGTGAGGCTGAGGCAGGAGAGTCGCTTGAACCTGGGAGGCGGAGGTTGCATTGAGCCGAGATTATGCCACTGCACTCCAGCCTGGGTAACAGAGCGAGACTCCATCTCAAAAAAGAAAAGAAAAGAAAAGAAAAAACATAAATAATAAAAATTGGCCAGGCGCGGTGGCTTACACCTGTAATCCCAGCACTTCGAGAGGCCAAGGCAGGTGGATCACGAGGTCAAGAGATCGAGACTATTGTGGCCAACATGGTGAAACTAAATATACAAAAATTAACTGGGCATGGTGGTGTGTGCCCATAGTCCCAGCTACTCAGGAGGCTTGAGGCAGGAGAATCGCTTGAACCTCGGAGGTGGAGGTTGCAGTGAGCTGAGATTGCGCCACTGCACTCCAGCCTGGTGACAGAGTGAGACTCTGTCTCAAAAAAAAAAAAAAAAAAAGCAGCTCTACAATGTTGCTAGCATTAAAATGCTAAGAGCATAGATTATTATTCCCATTTATCAGATAAAAAAAGCTGAGGCTTGGAGGTTAAAGCAACTTGTTGAAACCACATAGGAGGCTGCGGCAAAGTGAGTGCTAGTCCCCACACCCCTGCCCTCTTTCCACTGCCTAACCTTATCTCCAATGTGCTGTTACTTCAAATCTGATTAGTTGCATGGAGAGCTACCCATCCTATGGCCACTCATTAAGTGCAAGCATTTTCTCCCTGGTGGAAAATGCTCTTGATTATTTACGCCTTTCCCCCTTTTTTTCTTTGCTACCAGCATCCTAATGCTCTGATTGAAATATGTTCAGTTAAATATATACTTGCCCGGCCTCCCTTGTATTTAGGGATGCCAGGGGCACAGTTCTGACTAATAACATACGAAAACAAGTCTTCTGGTATGCATTAGTTTTCTAGGACTGCCATTGCAAAGTACCACAACCTGGGTGGCTTCCGGAAAGGTAATGTATTATCCCATAGTTCTGGAGGCTAGAAGTCTGAAATCAAGATGTCTGTAAGATTGGTGCTTTCTGAGGGCTATGAGGGAAGGATCGATTCCAGGCCTCTCTCCCTGGCTTGTAGATGCAGGCTTCCTATTCACATGGCTCTCTCCTAGTATGCATGTCTCCGTGTCCACATTTCCCTTTTTTTATATTGGGTTAGAGTCCACCTTAATGACCCCCTTTTAATTTGATTACCTCTGTGAAGACCTATCTCCAAATAAGTTTAGATTCACAAAGAACAAAAACTACACAGATGGAGAGGTACTGGAGGTTGGGAAAAACGTATCTGTTTTTGGAGAGGACAAAATTCAACCCATAATGGGGGGGCTGGTATAGGTTGCTGGGGAAGCTTTTGCTTTCTTTGTAAAGGGGGACAACCATGGTGTGTCTTCCTTCCACTGCCCCTCCTTCTCTCTGCCTTACATACTGCCTCAGTAATTGGAGCTACTCAGCCATATCATGATTATGAGAGAATGACCAAGAGAACTAAGGAACTGAACCTATACCAGGAACTGCCCAAGTCTGGATATCTTGTTACATAAGAAAAATAAACCCCTATGCTGCAAGTCATGTAGTTGGGTTTTCTGTTACTTACAGTCAAACACATTCCTAACATATTACCATTCTCAAAAATCTGGCTTTGTGTGATTTTATCAAATAATACCAATTAATCCAAAGTAAAAGTGTTAGTTATCATCAGGCTATGTTTACAAATGACTTCGATGGAGAATGGGGTTGAGCGAATCAAGTAATGAAAGTACTGTATTTTTCCAGATGTTTTGAAAACAATGTCTAAGAAAAATATGTTCACTGTGAAATACTATACAGCCATAAAAATAATGCAATCATGTCTTTTGCAACAGCATAAATGCAGCTGGAGGCCATTATCCTAAGCGAGTTAATGCAGGAACAGAAAACCAAATACCACATGTTCTCACTTATAAGGGGGAGCTAAACATTGGCTACTCATAGACTAAAGATGGCAACAATAGTCACTGGAGACTACTAGAATGGAGAGGGAGGGAGTGGAACAAGGGTTCAAAAACTACCAATTGGCCACCATGCTCAGTACCTGGGTGATGGGATCAATCATACTGCAAACCTCAGCATCATGCAATATACCCGTGTAACAAACCCGCACATGTACCTCCTAAATCTAAAATTTTTAAGTTGAAATTATTTTTTAAGAAATACGTATCTTGAAAGCTGTGCACCAACAGCTTCAAACTTCCTCTTATTGCTTGTTCTTGAAGGTGACTGGTGTCTTCCAGGCCCCAGTGTTGTTCTTGAAAAGCCAATAAAAAAGATCCTGTTTGCTATTCTTAGCATTTATATATACTAAGGCTGGTGTGAGAGAGAATGAGGTCATGACTTGTTACCCTCAACATGGACATTTTAGCAAGTCCCTCTGTGTACTTTGATGATTGAACATGAAATCATCTCTGCAGTTAAATTTTATTGCCTTAAATGCACCTCTGTTTCCCTTCCCATGCTGGGTCCTGTAATGATCTTTCTGGAGTTTGTTTGGAAAGTCAAAGAAGTCTGACAACGGGGGCTGTTTTGTCTCCAGATATTGTGAGTGTGAAAGAAACCACTGGGGACAGGGCAAGGTACCCTGCCAATAAGCCAGGCAGAATGTCCTTTGAACAGGACAGGGCCTAGGGTAGGGCAGGGAGTTGCACTATCAGTGTTGTGCAAGCACAGGCTTAGTGCCTGCAGGCCCGGAAGCTGGGTGCCTCTTAAGTGTTCACCCTGGATGCTTCTCTTGCCTCTCCCTGGTCCTAGCCCTGCCTCTGAGTAAGAATAATCTCTAATGGACACCATTATCCTCTTGCACTCATTTTAGTTGTTATATGTCTGCTTCTAGGTTCTAACCTGGAAGTTTTTATTAGTTTTAGTTGAACAGCTATTTTTTAAAGCCATAATCCTGAGAACACATTGACAGAGGAAAGGATTTTCATTCTGTTATACCCAGGCATTTAATATTTTACTATGGTAACTCTAAATAACTGAGTACCTAGGTTTGAGGCACTGTACTCATGTTGCATAGGTGTGTTGCATATACAATGTGCAAAACTCACTAAGAAATTCTGCAACCTAGGCATGCATAACCCAACCAAGAGAGAGGAAATGCCAGGCCCAGGCCCCACAGAGGAGAGGGCCACCCTCTGACATAAGACTATCTTGCTCCAGGTCGACTTGCTGCCTGTTTGACTCCCCTCCCTTCAGGCCTCAAAATCTCTGCTTTCTAAACTTTTCTGATATTAACTCCCTCAATCACCACAAATACTATCTCTATATCTCCTGATCAAATTTTTCTTACTTGACTAAAATATGTTATTATTGCTTTGCTTCTGTGGTTTCTTTCTCTTTTCCACTCAAAAAAAAAAAAAAATCATTCAGTTGAGAGTAGATCAGTATGTCAAGTTTTCTCAAAACATTCTTTAAAGCCATTTTCTGACTTAAATGTCTAGAGGGCAGAGCTAAATGGGGCCACCAGGTAAGAAAGCAGGACGGCTCCACACACTTAGGGGGAATGAGGAGGGAGAAAACGGAAAGAAAAAAAATCTTATTAGGTTTTGTAGGTCAGGGAAATCCTTTCTAGCCTGGATTTTTAAACCTTCTGAATTTTAATTGAAAGTATTTCTCCAGGGTATTTACTTTAACATGACTGTGCACTCTCAAAAAATATTCCCTATCCGTATAAGAAAAATATTACAAATTCCAGGAAGACAAAATTGCATTAGAAGGAAGAATTTGATGATGTGCCCTTTCTACTTCGGACAGTAACCATGAAATTGCTGGCAGCCACAAAAGCTTCCAGACTTCTATTGAGCATCTCTGCTGGGAAAAACATAATGCTTCAGGGTATGATACATGACTCCATACTCCCACCTAGGAATCACCATTAATTCTTAAAAGAAGTGAGCAATATTCCTCTCAAGATTTATGACCATCCACTAAAGAAAATGTCCCCAAATTTGGCAGTAGAAGATTGGTTTAATCTGGGGGCTATTGTTAGAAAGGTATGAAAATTAATGCACAAAACTTGATGTCTCTCTGATTTCTCCAGTTTTGACCTCAAATGCAAAATAATGCTTGTTCCCTGTATACTACACACACACACACACACACACACACACACACACTCCAAAAGACAGAAATTCTCAGTTGCTCACTTATAACAAGTGCAGAATCAAATGCTAAGTGTTAACCACTCATCTTTTAAAAATTCATGTCTATAGTGTACATCTTGGCACAAACTAGAAATTACTTTATTCTCTTCTTTCTGCACATCGACTTTTTATCATAACTATAATATCATTCTTAGTAATAATGAGGATTATAAGAATACACTGGTTTAAATAGTGTTATCTGTCTTTCTGACTCAACATGTGTTTTTATATTGTATCTCCTTATCTTCATTGCATTCCTATAAAGCAGGTTGCTTATCATTTCTGATTTACAGATGTAAAAACCAGGGCATTGCAAAGCAAGATGATATGAGGTCAAATAGTCATGAAAAAATTGGTCCTTTTACCCACTCTCTATAATATAATTAATTCACTCCCCTTAAATTCAGGAAATGGGCCGGAGTGTGGTGGCTCACGCCTGTAATCCCAGCACTTTGGGAGGCTGAGGGAGGCAGATCACCTGAGTTCAGGAGTTCAAGAGCAGCCTGGCCAACGTGGCGAAACCCCATCCCTACTAAAAACACAAAAATTCGCTGGGCGCAGTGGTAGGCGCCTGTAATCCCAGCTACTCAGGAGGCTGAGGCATGAGAATCGCTTGAACCTGGGAGGCAGAGGTTGCAGTGAGCCCAGATCGCACCACTACACTCTAGCCTGGGGACAAACAAAACAAAACGAAACAAAACCAAGAAACAAACAACAACAAAAAACCAAGACAGAAAATGGAGTGTAACAATACATAAAAAAGAATTTTCAGTTGAAAAGGTGAATTAGCCTTAGAACACGTTTTCAAATTAGGGATCTTTCTTTCAAATTGCCTTTAAACATATGACAGAAAACGGGGTATTTTGGGTGCTTTCAAAGCTGACCCACCTGAGCCAGGGCATTTTAGGACAACCTGGTAGGAACTCTGAGTCGAATTCTTATGATGTTATGACTAAGTATCATGCTTTGGCTGCTTTCCCCCACCTCTTACTCAGATTCCCCCAGCCCTCTTCTTAAGGAGAATCCCTTTAACCCCTCCGAGGAAATATCCCTTCCCACAACACTTCAGAGTGTTTGCCGCACCTCTGCTGCAGTGTCCCCACTTGACACTGTGCTCCTTACTGTGGTGTTAGGGCTAAGTTTGCCTTTCATGGGACTCCAAGCTAGAAGTTGGTCTCAGCACTAATGAAAGATACACAGTATGTCCATTGCTCAGTCAGCCGTTCTGATCCACTGCTGAGGTTGGAGGTGTTCTTTGTCTCCAAGTTGCTGCTTGATTTGTGGGAACCACCCCTAACCCCTCTCCCACTGTCCACTCAGGTTCTTTTCTACAAGTCTCAGGGACCTCAGTGCCATAGGAGACTCAGAGACAACAGTATATGGGTATGGTCATAACCTTCCACTATCAGCTTGTGGAACATAGGATGATTCAGCTCCGCCATGAAATGAGAAGGTAGAGAGGGAGGGAAACCCTCCACTGTCTGCAACCTGAGAGACTGTTACTCTCCCGCTTCAGCAGCGGCAGGGTAGAAGTAGCACTGACCGATCTAATACTCAGGTAGTCAGGGTTCTAATTCTAGCTTGGGCACTTTCTTTGCCTCAATTTTTACATTTAGACCTAACAACTTTTTGTTTCTTGGTAATGACTTTCCATCAGTCACATGTTCCTAGATTTTAATATAATATTTTTACTGGGCAGTTACTGGATTTTGGCCATCTAGCATCTGTAACTGCTTGCTTTGGTAACTCTACTCTGACTTTCCTCTGAGAACTATGTCTGCTGTAATCACAGCCCATGAGCTTCAGGATGGAGTTGATGTCTTCTTAGCTCCAGGTGTGAAGCATGTGAACTGACCCTGGCCCATCAGCAGTTCTATATCCCTGGGTTATGCGGGGTTGATTCAGAGATGGGCAGCCAATCAGAGGGAATTTCAGAACTTTCCTAGACGCTGCCTGAAGAGACTTGCTCTAGCTCCATCAATCTGAGTGTTGAGTGTTGCCATGCTTGGAGCCTAAAGTCACTGAACGATATCAAATACAGCCTGAGAATGAGCCAGCCTACGAGAAGCAATGAGGCAGAGCCAATAAATAGATCCTGGTGGCTTTGTTGAGGGCTGAATCACACTGGCCTGAAGCTGTACCTCTCCTTGTACCTTTAGAAACAAAACCCTTTTAATCCCAGCACTTTGGGAGGCCGAGACGGGTGGATCACGAGGTCAGGAGATCGGGACCATCCTGGCTAACACGGTGAAACCCCGTCTCTACTAAAAAATACAAAAAA
>NW_012104654.1:1139921-1140994 GCF_000951045.1 Mandrillus leucophaeus
TAGTCCCAGCTACTCGGGAGGCTGAGGCAGGAGAATGGCGTGAACCCGGGAGGCGGAGCTTGCAGTGAGCGGAGATCGCGCCACTGCACTCCAGCATGGGCGACAGAGTGAGACTCCGTCTCAAACAACAACAACAAGAAGAAACAAAACCCTTTTGCCAGGTGCGGTGGCTCACGCCTGTAATCCCAGCACTTTGGGAGGCTTAGGCAGGTGGATCACCTGAGGTCAGGAGTTTGAGACCAGCCTGGCCAACATGGTGAAACTCCATCTCTACTAAAAATACAAAAAATTAGCCGGACGCAGTGGCAGGCACCTGTAATCTCAGCGACTCGGGAGGCTGAGGCAGGAGAATCACTTGAACCCAGGGGGCGGAGGTTGCAGTGAGCCGAGATGGTGCCATTGCACTCCAGCCTGGGCAACAAGAGAAAAACTCTGTCAAAAAAAAAAAAAAAAGAACCTTTTTAAGTTGTGTCCTCTGTCACGATGTCCGTAAAAAAATCTAACTGATATGCTATCTTACTTTTTCTCACTGCTTACATTTTCATAAAAACTGGCTTAGCCAATACACAGTTTTATTGTGAACAGCAACTAAGATAATGCATACGAAGGAAATTTCAAGAAATTTGAAAGCATTAAAGATTAGCGTCATTCCACCATAAAGGTAACCTCCTCTTGCTATTTTTTTCTCTTCAGTCATATATTTAAAATCTGATTCCCGTGAAGAAGTTGTGCAAACCAACTTATGAAAGAAGACTTAGTCCATTAAATGTTATTTGGATGGATTTTTCTTTCCTTCCTTTTGGAATTGAGCTCAGTAAAATATAAGCCCAACTGAATGAGCCTGTCATCCTAAATTCCTGCTGGTCCTTAACGGCCCCACCTCTTATCACCAAGTTCTATCAAATCCTTTTTTTTTTTTTTTTTTTTTTTTTTGATGGAGTTTCTCTCTTGTTGCCCAGGCTGGAGTACAATGGCACGCTCCTGTCAGCAGTTGTGTGAAAATTTCATTTCTCCATATTTACTTCATGACTTAGCTTCGCCAGGTGTTTAAAAATCTTTTTTTTTTTTTTTGG
>NW_012104654.1:1141044-1253647 GCF_000951045.1 Mandrillus leucophaeus
AGACGTAGTCTTGCTCTGTCGCACAGGCTGGAGTGCAGTGGTGCGATCTCGGCTCACTGCAAGCTCCGCCTCCTGGGTTCAAGCCACTCTCCTGCCTCAGCCTCCCAAATAGCTGGGACTACAGGCACCCACCACCATGCCCGGCTAATTTTTTGAATTTTTAGTAGAGATGGGGTTTCACCGTGTTTGCCAGGATGGTCTCAATCTCCTGACCTCATGATCCACCCGCCTCCACCTCCCAAAGTGCTGGGATTACAGGCGTGAGCCACAGCTTTTTAAATGTCCAGTTAATCCATTTATTTCTTGCCACTACCTTAAATAAGGTTCTCATTATTTTTTCCTGAACTTGGATTGCAGTGTAGGCCACCAAGGGAGGAAATGCAGGAGGCATTTCAGCTTTAGTTGGAATATTGGTTATATAATTGCTGCATAACAAATTACCCCCAAACTTAGTGGCCCCAAATAGCAATAAACAGATATTATTTCATAGTTTATGTGGGGTAGAGTTTGAGAGTGGCTTAGATAGATGGTTCTGGTTCAGGGTCTTTTATGAGGTTATAGTCAGTATATTGGCTGAGGTTGCTGACATCTGAAGGTTTGATTGGGGCTGGATATCTGCTTTCAGTTTAGTTTGTTCACGTGCCTGGCAAATTGGGGCTGGTGGTTGGCAGAAGGCATCTTTCATGCCACATAGTCCTCTGCATAGGGCTGTTGAGGGTCCTCATGACATAGCTGCAGGCTTCCCCTAGAGCAAATGCTGCAAGAAAGAGCAAGAAAGAAGCCACAGTGTCTTTATGAACAAGCCTCAGAAGACATGCTTCATCATTTCCACAATGTTCTTTTGGTTACACTGATCAGTCCCATCTAATACGGGAAGGGGTACACAAGGGCATAAATACCAAGAGACAGGGATTGTGAAGTGTTATCTTGGCTACCACAGTTAGGAAGAATGAAAATGTCAGTTTGGGACATTCAGTTCTGGATATAAAGTAGTTCAATAGTGTCAAGGTAGAGATGGACAGTAAAGAGCTGGATTGATGGGCTGTAGTTCAGAAGAAAGATATGCATTGGTGAAACCATGCCCCAGAGAGTTAAAGAAACCAATAACTAACAGAAATCTTTGAGTTTGAGGGATGGCAGATAAGAAAAGAAACAACTTATTGAAATGCTGAAACTTCTTCCACTTACGAAATTTTAAAAACTGACTGAAATTTGGTTGAAACCAATATGGCCAACTGTGGTCTGCACAGAACAAGCTTGTTGATGTTGCAGTCCGAATTTCCACTGCATGTTTCATACTAACTCCCCCCAAATTTGCACATGCAACCCATGAGGTAGCATAAAGAGATAACTGCACATGCCCCAGGACTTTCCAAACCTCCTCCTTCCTTCCAACAATCACTCATGAATCCTAGAATCCACCCCCTAGATCTTTTCTACCAAACATACTACCTTAAACCAGCACAAGAAGACAGATTTGAGGCTGGACTCCTATCTCCTTATTGGTTGACCTGTAGTAAAAACTTTTCTTTTCTCACAAATCCGGTACCATAATTTTGGCTTCTAGTGTATCATGCAGTGAGCCCCTTGTGCTTGGTAACATGGTGATTCATCAGCACGAGGATAGCAGCTGAAGTCATGGGAGTGACTAAGATCACCTGGGAAGAGTGAGAACATGAAGGACTGAATCATCAATATCTAAGGATGGATAGGGAAAGAAGAGCCTGCACAGAAGATTGCGAACTGTGTAGGGTTGGAGGGAAAGCCAATATACAGCAATATCATGGAAGGAAGGAAAATCTCCAAGTCCCCACTGAAGATCTAGAATTCTGTGATCCCATTTGACATCTATAATAATAGTGGGTTTTACTAAGGGATTGATACAATTAAAATAAAATGGGGGTAAAAAACAAAGATCCTTAGAAGTTGATATCTACTGGATTAAATTTCTCATTGTCTTTGAAACACAAATGGAGGATTATTTTATTTCATTTTTGGTGGAGGTGATAGATTTTTTTTTTTCTTTTGCAAGTTGAATGTTTTGTTTCTCTACACATTCTGTCCATATATTTCCTCCAAATCTTTTCTGGTCATTAAAAGAATACTGATTATTATCTGAAATATCAGACTTGGTTATCAACCTGTCATACTCTCCTCCTGTCTGTTGAGGCAGTAATCATTAAATTATGTCCTCTGAGATTTTGAGGGTTCCAGAGTCTCTAGACCACCATGGGGTCTAGGGCACCAGGGAATAGCATGGTTTATAAGAATCCTGCCAGGCTTAGAGTTTTGGGTTGGTTGATCGGTGCTTTGGTGAGCTCTAGTTGTGAAAATAAAGCTTTAGGAAACACACATTTAATAGAAATGTGAATGAGTCACAAATACATTAGATGTTTTGTTTTGTTTGTTTTTTGCCTTTGAAAGCCTTCAGGTTGGGTCTGTGTGGCTTAGAGATTTGTTTTGTTTTGTTTAGGACTATTTTAGTCAGTCTATGAGCTATTTATCCTGCACCTGACCAAATAAATTTGCTCTGACCCATTTCATAGACAGCTGTTTTCTATTTACTTTCCAGGAAGAAAAGTGCTTGGTCAGCCAAGAAAAATACTGCAAATGTTAGCAAGAGAATCTGTGTGACAGCTTAGCAAACCAATTGTATTTTGACCCTCTTCTCTATATGCGGAAGGGTTCAAGTCCCTTCAGGTGGGATTGAATCAGGAGGAAAATAAACTAAATTTATATTAATATATAAATCAAATTTTTCCATGTAAATGAGACCTACAAATGGGATTAAAACTTGCACTCCTGAATATCTTATAATGGTAATTGACAGTACTAATATCACCAATTTTCTTCCCTCTCCTTCCTTCATTACTGAAAAGGCACAGGAAACACTTCATTCATTTCTGGAATATAGCCACCGCTGTCATGGAAAGCAACAAATGTTATTTAACAGCTACACAATAAAGCATTTCACAATAGTGTACAAAGATAGTCCAGGCCAAAGGAAGCTACTGTCCAATGTGAATTTATCTGACGCTTAGCTGAAATGCTGTTAGGATGACTGTGCATTCATCACCTTGGAGAACACCCTATTTATGACTTGAATTGTACTCATGTCCCCCTACAACAAAATTTGTATGTCGAAGTCCTAACCCCCAATGCCTCAGGATGTGACTGTATTTGGGGATAGAGTTTTAAAAGATGTAACTAAGTTAAAATGAAGTTATTAGGGTGGGCCCTGATTTAATGTGACTGGTGTCCTAATAAGAGATCAGGATACACACACTCAGAGGGAAGATCATGTGAAGAAACAGGGAGAAGGTGACCATCTACAAGAAACAGAGAAAGCTCAGAAAAAACAAACCCCACCAACACCTGGAACTGAGACTAATACATTTCTGTTGTTTAAGCCACCCAGTCTGTAGTACTTTCTTATGCTAGCCCAAGCAGAGTAATGCAGCTGCAATGTAAGGCAGAAAGAGCTCTGCTGCCTGGATTTATGACATGATTGGGTCTCTAAATCTCAGGAACCCAAGGTACATCGGGCAATGTGGCTCCCTCCACTTCTGCCCCTGTCAGCCGATCAGCCCTCTACCCCTGAGTCTCATCTAAATCCGTTCTTGGATTTAGTTATTTTTTTAATCCAGGTGCAACGTGTCGCAATCTAAATTAGCCCCAACAATAAGTAGCTAGAGAGCTTCATTCCTTTCAGTGCATGCACACACATGGAAACACCCTTTCTGTGTTAATAACTAATAAATATTCTAATAAGTGTTCTCATGGCCGCAAGAGGCAAATTCTTAGCAAACCAAGGTACTCTTGTAAATGAGCTACATGGGAGAAATTCAGAGCCCGTTTATGTTATGTCCCTTCAGTCATATATTAAGACACGAGGATTTAAAATGAATCTGTCAGGTGTGTAGTGAAATGCCCCCTCCTAGACATTTTTTTTGGCTTCTTAATTTAATTTAGAATATATATTTGGGAGTATGCCCACAAACATGAATTAAACAGATGAGATGGAGACCATTAACATAGGAAGTAAAATAAATGCTAGAAAATCATCTTTAAAATCTGAATGAATTATATTATCCTAGTTAATGTATAACGTTTATGGAATTTTTGCTCTTTAGGGCCACACTGTTTTCTCTGGATCTCCTAACTTCTCTGGAAGGGAGGCAGCAGAAAGAGAGGGTAGAAGAGCTTCCGTTTACAAATGGAAAGGCAAAGGCACAGAGAAAAATCCCGTCAGGCTCTGCATCACCATTTAATGCAGGGGTTCTCCGTCTTGCCTGGGCACTCTTACCTCTAAGAACATTTTAAGCACGCACCCTCAAAGTACATCTTTACTCATTTCTTTGTAAATGGTATACTTGTACTACTGTACTAATATAGCATGTACATTATAAGGCATACACCAAAAATAGTGACTTTATAAGGATGAGATTAAAATTCATTTTCCTCTCGTGGAATATCTTGTGTTATCATTCTGCTTTGGAAATCACTGAATTATTAAATAGGGTGCGGGAATGGAGGCAGATCCTTGGGCTTCCTCAAACACACCTGTTTGATCATCCTGCCTCTCCAGTTTTAAAAAGTAAGTAATCTTGTGTGTACAAAGGAGCATGTGCCATGCACTGCTTATACTCAGGGCCACAACATCACCTCTTTAGAAACTCCCTGTGGATCACACATGAAGCGGAAACATATGGACTTTTTTTCGTTTCTGTTGACTAGGCAGCCCCTATGCCCATAGTATCGTTGGCCCAAATACTCAAGTTTACCTGGAATTATACTCTAAGGTATGGTCATATGTTGCACTTAAACATCACAATAGAAGAAAATAATAGACTGATGAGAATTAGTTGAGCACATTAAAGATTTTAGTCTCTTTCTCACTGTAAGTGAAGACAAATATGCAGGATAAATTAAGGCAAGCATCTTCTCCTGGCAGCAGATACGTGGAAGCAAGCACTTATTTTAAGCCGGGCAATTTCTTTTGTTTTATTTCAACTTATTTTTCTTTGTATTAAGTTTGAGTTAAATTAAAATCAATTCTTATTGTTAAAAGCAGTGTGACATTACCTAGTATAATAAAAATATTTCTAGTTATCTAATCTCTCTTAAAGCAGGTTTTTCTAGGTAGTCAATGATTATGATATCTGGGTTGTGGGATACAGTGTGGTTTTTGTTTGCTTGCTTTGTTTTTACTTCCTGGCTTTACTCTTTTGTATTCAAAGTATCTTAGCCATGTGAAAAAAAAAAAACATATATATACACACACACACACACACACACACATATATATAGAGAGAGTTGAGAGTACAAAAACTATAAAATAATTCTCCTTTTAAAAAAGTCAGATATTTACATCTAAGGGAATGAATAAATAAATATGAAAAGTTGGTTGCCTCAAATGTTCAAAGACTTTTTAGATGAGAGCAAAACAGAAGATGTAGTTCTCTGGGAGTTAACTGCATATGTTGTCCCTATGGAAATGAAAATGTGGCCAGCTTTGATGTCCTTCCCACACTCCTGCCAAGTAGAGACAGGTGACACATCCCCACCTCTCCTGCACTGTTTTGTGACCAACGGTACCCCCATCTGCAAGATAACTGGTTAGACTTTCAAGACACTGCCTCAGCCCTAAAACCAATGTTTATATTTAGCTGAATAAATTGTAAAAGTCCAAAGTCACAGGAACTTGAGATTTTAAAGCTGGATGATATTTCAGAAATCATCTAGTGATTCAGCCCCTGAACTTTCCAGCTGAAGACATCACAGCCCAGAGAAATGAAGTGTCTCACTCAAATTCACCAACATGTTAGGGACACAGACTCGACTTGACCTTGTGCTTCTTTTTTTTTTTAATTTTTATTTTGAGTTCAGGGGTACATGTGCAGGGTGTGCAGGCTTGTTACAGAGGGAAACGTGTGTCGTGGGGGTTGTTGTACACATTATTTCATCACCCGGGTATTAAGCCTAGTATCCATTAGTTATTTTTCCTGATCCTCTCCCTCCTCCCACCCTCCACCCTTCAACAAGCCTCAGTGTCTGTTGTTCCCCTCTATGTGTCTGTGTCTTCTCTTCATTTAGCTCCCACTTATAAGTGAGAACATGTGGCATTTGGTTTTCTGTTCCTGAATTAGTTTCTAAGGATAATGGGCTCTAGCTCCATTTATGTTCCTGCAAAGGACATGATCTCATTTTTTTATGGCTGCATAGTATTCTATGGTGTATATATTTCACATTTTCCTTATCCAGTCTATCACCGATGGGCATTTGGGTTGATTCCATGTCTTTGCTATTGTGAATAGTGATGCAGTGAACATACGCATGCATGTGTCTAAGTGGCAAAGGACATGAACAGACACTTCTCAAAATAAGACATATATGCAGCCAACACGCATACGCAAAAAAGCTCATCACTGATCATTAGAGAAATGAAAATCAAAACCACAATGAGATATCACCTCACACCAGACAGAATGGCTATTGCTAAAAAGTTAAAAAATAACAGAGGCTGGTGAGGTTGTAGAGAAAAAGGAATGCTTATACATTGTCGGTGGGAGTATAAATTAGTTAAAATATTGTGGAAGACAGTGTGGTGATTCCTCAAAGACCTAAAGACAGAAATACAATTCCACCCAGCAATCCTATTATTGTGTATATACCCAAAGGAATATAAGCCTTGTCATTCTTACTTGAAACTCAACAACAGCCACTGTGTTGATCCTGGGCTTGGCACATTTCTGGTTCTCATTTCATTTGTCCTGGCTTATGACTTCTTTTTTATGGCTTTATTATTGTTTCAGTATTCTTAAGTGGTCTCACACTATTTGGAAAAGAGATGGAGGATGAAATATTTATATTGTAAAGGTCAGGAGAGCTCTCCTAACTCCCAATCTAGTGCTCTTTCCAAAGAGGGAAAGGTGGACTGTGGACCTATTATTGTTCCTTCACTGTCACTGACAATAGTTGCTGTGTCCGTGGAGCCACGAAGGTTCGAAGTAGCAAGCAGCATATCATGCACACTCATAGACTTCCTTCCTACGTGGAAATTCCTAAAAAGTGATTTAAAAATATTTTTGCAGGTAATAGAGAAAATTTATGTATCTATTCAATAATTTGTCTCATAATCATGAATATTCCATCTTTACCAAAGGTGAAAATAGAAATCCTTGTTAGAAATCATTACAATGGAGAGCTTTAAAATGTAAAATAAGTGTCTATTTGGGAGAATTTAAATTTGTGCAAAGTAGTTTTGTATTGACTTAACGAACCAAGGATAAAAGCTAAGAAAAGAAACATTTGTAACGAATAGTTTGAGACAGCAACAGCAATGGATGTAGCTGCAGATGACGCTTAGAGGGTGGGAGAGATTCTTTTCTGGGAAATACAGTTGATCTTCTATTACACTTCATTTTCCATAGAAATACACTATGATATCAGAAAGACAGTGACGTGGAAAATCCTAAGGTCTTTGACTACAGAATCAACAATAAAAATCTATTGTTTTAAAAAAGTATCTACATAACATTTGAGTGATAGAGGGAATAGGGAAAAAATGCATTGAATTTTTCTGACTTTGAAAACATAGCTAATTAGCAGTAATGCTGAAAGGAACAGTAAGTTGAGCTTCCAGGTCCAGTAGGAAATTAAATTAACAATGACTTTTAAAATTCAGTTATAATTCAATAACTTACCTCATGCTAGATGATTGCTCATGATTCTTGTCAATAACCTTTTAACAAAATCAAATCGTAAGGAGAAAATCACCTATTACATTACTATTTCATTCATTTATATTTTTATAATCTATCCATTTCCACTCTTTGTTTGACAAATTCATAACTAAGGTTGTGGATTTTATATCTTCTATAGAACATTATCATCTTCATAGAGAATGGTGGCCATTCTTTGAACAATCTGCCTTTAACTTACTGGTCTTCAATCAAGGCTGTCAATCATTGTTGGAACAAGACAGGGTGAGTTTGATGCAGTGAACACACATCCATCAAATGCAACTTAAGGAATATGTACTCTATGAGGGTTTATCTTCTGTTCTTAAACATCATACAAACCCCTCCACAGTCAAACATGGAAGCAGAGCTCTTAATTATTCACTCGCCTGAGGATGGGTTTGAGGGGGTTACATACTATGGAAATTAAATGTGAAGAAATGCCAAATTCCAAAGCAAAACTTTTAGACATAAGTTTACATCAGGGAGTAGCCTAGTACCAGCTTTATTTTCTAGATTAATACAGAGAGGTATCCATCATCTTGTTTGAGGAATAAAAGCCAAATATGTAAATGTGTACTGGTTTTATCTCAATAACAAGATTGATAGTAAAAATAATAATTAGGTAGCTGTGACATAAAAAATTAAAGGTTTTATATCCTGTTTATGTTAATAATAATAAAACCTCAAGGTATAGCAATAAAGAATTAACTTATTTTAAAGCAATTATGTAGGAGGCAGCTAATAAAATTACATTGACGTTATATACACTTGTTCTTCCACAAGAACCACAGCAATCACATAAAATTAAATTTAAAAGAATGCACTAAAATACTCACTACCCAAAGGTGATCAACAGATCTTCCTTAAGCATCTAACTGTGATAATTAGGAAGGTAATGTTTGATTTGCCCAAAAAACTCATTATTTCTTTTTCTATTTCTGGGATTCATTTATCTCACTTACCTGTGACCTGTTTAGTATGGATCTGGGTCACTTTTAAATTAAAGAATATGCATTTTGGGGTAATAAGAAGGCCACAAAAGGATAGTGGATATAAATAAAATGCAGGCATTCCCTAAGTTACAAACAACCAACTTATAAATATACATACATGTGAGCTCAGCCCTGGAGAATGAAAAGTACAACCAGTCTTGCCAATCCTGATACCTCCAGGACCATGCAAGTAACATAAATGAATAGAGTGATTATGTGAATGGGAGGCAACCAACCACTACCAGGTCACTGAATTACTGCCACACGGGAATAAGGAGCACCATCTATAACATTTCTGAATGTTTAAATGTTTGGACACACCAACTCAAAATTTTAAAAAATACTTCAGAGGCCGTATAAAAGATGTGCAAGCCATCATGGGCCTGCTTCAGTGTAAACTTCTTGAATATTAAAGAGGGATAATTTGTAGACCTTCTTTATTCAAAATTTGTAAATCCAGTCTCCTGGGCTTTTTTTTTTTCTTTCTCTTTTTTTTTTTTTTTTTTTTTTTTTGTGAGATGGAGTCTCACTCTTGTTGCCCATGCTGGAGTGCAGTGGTGCAATTTTGGCTCACTGTAACCTCCGCCCCTGACTCCCTCTCCCAGGTTCAAGCGATTCTCCTGCCTCAGCCTCCCGAGTAGCTGGGGTTATAGGCACATGCCACCACACCCAGCTAATTTTTGTATTTCTAGTAGAGGCAGGGTTTTGCCATGTTGGCCAGGCTGATCTCGAACTCCTAACCTTAGGTGATCCACCCTCCTAGGCCTCCCAAAGTGCTGGGATTACAGGCATGAGCCACCGCACCCAGCCTTCTAAACATGTTTCTAGAATGTGAAATAGCTCATCTATGATTGGTAAACGAGAAATATGTTAATAGAACATAAATGACACATTGGTTCGCACAGTTTTTTGCCAGCACATTAGTGTTTTGTGTCTTGTAGTAACGGCTGCTGGATGCAAAGTACATTAGCCCAGCTCAATGCGGCAAACCACGGGGGAATACAGTATTGTCCTATTCATTCTGTTCTGTCTTAGAAGTGATTATTTACAGTTTCCCCCCAATCTTTGTGCATTTTGGCCTTGTCTCAATAATCTGCAGACACAATCTGTTAATTTTTTAAACATCCCTTTAATCAAGCTACCTTCATTTTAAGTTTTATATGTACTATAGTATATATTTAGTAAGAAATTAATATGACTTTGATTTCTAAACTACTAGAATTTAATTAAAATATTGTTTTTATTGATGCTGTATTTGCAGTGTTGCCTCAGTGTTAATTAGTCTGTCTCAATCTTATTTTTCCCAAAAGCATGGTTATTTTTGGTGTAGGCTTTTGCAGAACACAATGTTTTGGGTTTTTTTTTTTCCCCAGGAATACATTTATCACACTATAGCCAAAATGTTGCCACTTACTGAGATATGTATGCAGGGCTTCAAATTAGATCTGTTTACTAATTTGTTAGTAACCCTAAGCCAGCCTTTCAATATATGGAATTCAATTTTGGCTAAGCCCTTCCTTTATATTATTTCATTTAAATTTCTCAACAACCTTATTCAATTAGCAGCTAAATATTGATTGGAAGCTGGGTGCAGGACAGCCTGCTAGACTCTGGGAATATAGTGGTGGACCAGACAGATCTGGCCCTCACCCTGATAGAGCTAAGCTCCTTTATCAGTTAGATATTCTAATAATACCTATTATAAATTATCACTTGCCCTGGACTTCAGGGTTGCCTATGTCAATGGAGCATTCTAGTTCCTTGAGGCTGAGAAAGTGAGAGGAAGTCTCTTGTCACTGGATTCCCTGCCACTGCTTTCAGGAGGCAGCAAGTGGGTCCTCCCACACCACACACCTGCCAACGCACCCCCACCCCACCACCGCCAAAGGAAGCCGGAAGCTCCCAGGGGCTCTTCATTGCTGACCTATTCTTGCCCCAATCTCAACTCTCAGCCATGTGACCCTGGCCCTCTGACTTCAGAACTTGTTGAGATTTAGTCTTTCCGGGGCTTGAACCTCAGCTTTCCCTGCAACTTTCCAGCTGAAATTGTTTCTCTGCTCAGGTTCTCAGCTTTCAGTCTTGCCTGAGACAGCTATCTTCTATTTCTTCTCAGCCCTGCAGAACCAATATCCAATCATTTGGCCAGTCTGGCTTCCCACAACGGGGGTTTGGATATTGGGCTCCATTCTTGCCATGTCTGGGACTTTTGCACAAACACTCTTCAGTTCTCCATAATCTCTCCTTGCCACTCTGTGGAAACCATTGTCCCATGGAAACAACTTGTCTACATGTCCAGCTAGTTCTTTCAATCATATTCAATTTATGATCTAAAAAACTACAACTGTACTTAAAAGTCTCAATGGTGGCCCAGCACGGTGGCTCAGGCCTGTAATCCCAGCACTTTGGGAGGCCGAGGTGGGTGGATCACAGGTCAAGAGATCAAGACCATCCTGGCCAACATGGTGAAACCCCGTCTCTAATAAAAATACAAAAATTAGCCAGGTGCGGTGGTGCATGCCTGTAGTGACAGAGTGAGACTCCATCTCAAAACAAACAAACAAACAAACAAAAAAACAAGTCTCAATGGCTTCCCATCACCTTTAAATTAAATCTGGACTCCTCTCAGAGGCCAAAGTCCTGTGTGACCTGCTATTTGCCTCTTCTCAAATATTAGTTCTTGCCACCATCTCTCTTTACTTCCATGTTTACGCCACACTAGCCTTCTAGGCTCTTGAGCATGGCAAGTTATTTTCTATCTTGGGACTTTTTCACACTTGGTTACTTCTGTCTGGTGCTCTTCCACTATGCCTGAATGAGTCTTTCCCATATTTTAAAGTCAGTATAAATGTCACCTCCTCACAGAAGCCTTCTGTGATCATCGCGTTACTTCCTATCCCTGCTTGCTGTAATTTACCTCTACAGCATGCATTTCCTAAAGAAGGTCCATATTTCACCAACATACAGCCTGTGTTGGCTCAGGAAGAGTCCATAATACATAAAATTTGAATGAATAAGCTACTTACAGCATTATTAGGAATAATACAACACTAATATAACTTAATGGGACTAATGCCATAGTATAAGCAAATAGACATTTGAAGGTTTGACAAGGAGCTTAAGCACCATTTTAAATTTTGTTCCTAAGTTAACAGTTCCAAATCTAAAATGTCAACTTAAAATATTTTAGAAAATATTCATGATTAATTGGTGGTTGCCTGTAACTACTTTCAGGTTCAGTAACAATACTGTATTCTGGTTGCTGTCAGGGGTGGAGTGAGGCCAGGAACAGGTAAAAGAAATAGAAAAATGGCCCCTGTTACCAAGACCCTGCAATATAATTGAAGAACAAAACCCAGATATAAAACACCTTATGTATGATTCGTTGAACAAGTTCTATACTGACAAAAGAATAAACTGTAAGGGTCACATTAAAAATGTGAAGAAGGAAATAATGATGCATTTAGGAAAATATCCTAGAAAAGATGAATTTGAAGCTATGCTTTGCAGGATGTGACTTGGATGAGTCTCTGGAGCTCTTCGTTGAGTGGGCCTTTTGAGCATTGGGGTATCTCTTGGAAAACCACAGAAGCAGAATGAACGGCTTTTTCTTAGGAGATAGCAGAGAGTGCAAAGGAAGGAGAAATGCTGGTGATAAGAGAGATTGAAAGAGGGGTTCAGTTGTAGTGAGAGGGAGTTTGTGAGTGACCTTGTCTTACAGTGAAAAATTTTTACCTGAATTACCTATTTGAAACAATAGGTAATTCTTGATCAGAGGAGCAATGTGACAGTCTCTGTGCTTGCCCACAGTTGAATTATCTGCTGGTTTTAGAATGGATGGGACCAAAGAGAGATGAAAATTAGAACGATCATCTGAGAGGCTGCTGCTATCTCTAGCTAGCTAGCTATCCATCCATCCATCCATCTATTATCTATTAATCTATCTGACAAAGAGAACTCAAACAAGCAGAGAACTATGGGAACTAAAAGGAGCCATAAATTCAAGGGACATCTTAAGGGATTTTAGGAAGGAACTAGGCAGAAATTTGTCTATCCAGATTATTACACCATCTTCAGAATGGAGACCTCAGTCTAGTAAATGTCCCAGCATTATCTGCCATGTTGAAGATATTCAGAGAGGAGTCACAGGGACAAAAGAATTGCCACAGTGAGCAAGACCCTTGGGCTCTTCCACTCATGTGCCATTGGCCACAGTAAACCCGGGATGCCCTGAGAGTACCTGCTTCTCCTCCAGGAGTTCAGGCACAGTGTCAGAGGACCACCAAGTGTCTATCTGTACAAAAAAGTCTCAGGCTATAGAGCTGTAGAATGCAGGCTATGTCAGAATGCAGTTCAGAAAGGCATGTAAAATAAAGGACTCACACGCCAGGGACAAAACTCCACCTGCAAATCACATAAATGTCTTTGCATCAGCTCTGCCTATGTTGAGCAGCACCCATTTGGGAAGAAAATGGAGACCAGATACTATGAGCATGTGGGAAGACTGGTCCTCACTGAAATCACTACCAATTCCTTTCACTTTCAGCATCTCATCCAAAATTCAATTAATCTAGAAAACTTTCTACGGTTACCACTAAACTTGTTGTTTTTCCAGTAGCCCAAAGTATATAACTCACTTAAAGGGAAAGAATGTTCACAAAATTTAGAATCTTTAGTATCAACAAATTAGACTAAACAAGGAATCACTATTTACTCTATAAATAGCTAATTGTTTCAGTGCTTCACAAGATTCAGCCCTCACTCATCTTTTCAAGAACACAGCTATTGCACTAAGTGGCACACCTGTGTATTAATTTGGTACTTCCTGTTATTTGTTTTATAATTATATTATTTAATCATTTTGTGAGTGTCTTCTGTCTAACTATAAACCTGGAGGTACAAACCTAATGTATTAAGTTTTTGGTATCATCCTGTAGGTCCCACTGCTATTTCTTTATACACAGTGGAAATCCAATAAATGCCCTTCCCATCAGACTGAGTTGTTAAGTCAGAAGAGAAGTCAATGTTTTATAGTTAGGTCTAAATCTTTTGTGACTGGAGAAGAAAGGAAATGGGCAGGTATTTTAGCCTTAAAATGGCATGGGAAATTTGTTTTTTTTCTCTGTAGCAATTCCAGTAGATGATATTGGATTTACCATGTAGCAGGGATCATGGAAGCACAATACAAAACTCAGATGACAGTATGAAATGTATTTTGTGTGTATTCACAAAATTCCACAGAATCAATCACCATCCCTTTGACCGAGTTAATATGAACTCCAATGGCAGTAACCCACGGACCTCTAATAGAATTCACCGATGGGAAATAGTAACAGTTCCCGTGGAGGCATTACCTTCACTGCCAACTGTGATCTATGGATGACAGCCTCCCAGAAAACACATTGACACAATAGGCTGTAATGGCTCAGATGGGGCCTTTATGTGATATCGGGCCAGTGATCCGCAGACAATGTCTCGCCGGGAGGTTTCTCAATTGCCTTCACCAAGGCTTTCCCTCCTGCTTTCTGGCCTGTCCAGGTAGTTTCCTGAGCTCAGGGATGTCTGCCTGTGTTCTCAGGCTATAGAAGCTTGCCTCACAGCATCTCCATTACACTAATGAGCCACTAAAAAGTCAATGAGAAAATGAAGAATACCTACAGATAAAAGATTTTATTCAATCCACAATTATGTTGGCGTAGATGCATTTGTTTATGAAGTGTAATTCAGCTCCAACAGCCAGATTTGGACTTTATTCCTTATCAAGCCCTGTTGACCAGTTTGAAAGCTGCTTGATCCACAATAAAGAGGCCCTGCCACCCCTGAACCAGTCAATCAGTCAATAAGTATCTGGTGAATATACTCATAATTGTACAATGGATTGTTGTATATGTCAGAGAATAATTGGCTTATGCCCTGAAGGAGTTTCTAATAGAGTTAAAAAAGGTGAAACTGACCCATGTGAACTCCCATGTAATTATGAGCTAAATTGCTAGGTTGGTGTACTCTGCGTTCTGTGTTACTTGATGATTGTGCATTTAAAGGTGTCTAATAACACCTATTCTTCACATGTCATTGTTTTAATTCAGTGACACAATGGGTATATGACTTGACAATGGGCAATAACTCAGATAGAACAAGGAGAGGAAAGAGTGCATTCATCAGCAGATGCTGAAAAGGCTTGAATCTTACATTCTAGAATAAGTCAAGGGCATCTGGAAAGAAAAATTGGGAAGTAGAAGAGAGATAGAGGATTATTAACATTTGCAAATACTTATGCCCCAGACACTTGACAAGTGACCTCGTTTTATCTTAACAACAGCCATAAGAGATAGAGATTAGCATCATTTTATACCTGAAGAAATAGAAGCTCAGAGAGATTTACCTGTCTTGCCTAGGTAATACAACCAGGAAATGACCCAGCCAGGCCTCAAACCCAGATCTGTCTGCTCCAAAGCCCACTCTCTTTCTACTGCATCATCCTAACTGCCTATCACACCTTCTATCATCTTGAACAAAGCACATGGATAATGACTATCTCTTCTGTCCTGCCATGTGAATTGTCTTCATAATGGCCCCTTTAGGGTTGGGTAGGAAAAGAGAGAAATCAAGCAAAAGACAACAACAGTGAAGAACAGATTTAAGAGCCTGCCTTCTGCCAATTCACAAAGCCAAGGCCAGGGCTGATATTCTGCCAGGGTGCCCCAGTCCAGCATACCAACAAGCATCCATCCGGACTGGTCAGTGCAAAAACCATGTAAGATGTGACATATTTTTAAAATGTCATCTCCCATAATGTCCTTACTGGATTTCTCAAATTTGGGGACACTGTCTATCTGTTTTGAGAAGAATAATGCAACTCTAAGCTCAAAGGAAGGCCTATGAATTACATTTATTGCTGAGAGAAAATTTACACTGAGAAAAAATCAATTCTTTCAGTTATACATTTTACTTTTTTTTTCAAATCTTAAGATTGTGAGAAAGCAAGCATAGGTTTTGTTTAAAGTTTTAAATACATATTATAATTGTTTGCTTTGGTCTAAAATTATAATACAGAAGAGATAGATTTCATTTATTGCATAGATATTAAAAAAAACCTCCTTTCTCTTCTGAATAATGATTATTCTAATCACCCAATCCATCTTCAATATCTGTTTCCTCAGAGATAAGCACTTTCAACAATTTGGCATGTATCTAGCTATTTTCTATCCATAGAGGAACATAAAATATATTTGAAATATATGTTTATTTTACAAAATTAAGTCATATAAACTACTCTGCAGCTTACTTCTTATATGTAATGCATCAAGGGCATCTTTCCTTGTCAATACATATAGATCCATTTTGTTCTTTCAATAACTACATGGTATTCTGTGTATGGATATACCATAACTTCAAGTCTTATTGATACATACTTACAGTGTTTTCAATATTTTGATATCTTAAATATGCTACCATAACATCTTTGTGCATTTTTGCACACTTGCATAAATACATTGGTAAGAAAAAGGTATCTTTTTAAATACATTGGTCTCCTTTTAGCAAATTGATGTCAAGTATTCATCTGTGTCTATTTTGTAGAAATTAATGCATATATTTATAATTACTCTATATAATTTACTGATGCATCATCATACCAATATAATATATTGGTATTAGAATTATATATTTCATGCATTCTTGATTAGATGAACTCCCCACATATAACATTGCATTGATACTTTCATAGCAATTCACTTTCAGTCACAGTTGATAAGCCCCCATTGCAGTGCAAATGAGGCACCATCCCAACAGGTTTTAAAGCACTGTCAGAACCTCAGAATAGTAACTCAGTGAGGACCTGGATAATCAGAGAAGATTTCTGGAAAGAGCTTGAACTTCAGCTATGCCTTGAAAGGCATTAAGGCATAAGGAAGATTTCGATAGGCTTAAAGACAGGGACCCGATAATGTGAACCCGAGAAGTCAGGACCATGGACAGAGCAGAGGTAGGCTGGATGGAAAAATGCACTTTGAGAGGAGTCCTGAGGGAAAGAGTAGGAGACACGAAGTGAAGCTTTATAATGAGGGTTTTGAAAAAAACAGATGAGAAAGTCTAGATCTGATATAGAACCAGATAAGGGCCAGTGAGCAATTTGAGAGTATTTAACAAAGCTGGAAACTATGTAAAGTAGGGCAACCTCACAAATAAAAATAGAAAATGAAGTGAGACATTCCATAGAAAAGATTAACATGGTCCACAATAACAGCTACTACCTACTTAGAGTTTACTCTGACAGGTCCTCTGATAAGTGCTTGGATTATACCATCTCAGTTAATCCTCCTTGTGACCTCTCTTTGAGTCTGTATGATTATTAATTTTGTGAGTGAGTATGCTTAGGCTCAGAGAGGTTAAGTGGCTTGCCCAAGTTCACACAGCTTACCAATAACAGAGTTAGGATCCCAACCCATGTCCAAAGCCAGGAACCAGAGCTGAAATGCAGTTTTATAGCACAAACATTATGGAGATTTCATTTCACACGAACTCACAGCCTCAAAAAGGAAATGTTCTTTCCTTTTCCACTGTTTCCCTCCTTCCATGGAAAACTATAAAAAGATAGTTTTATAAAAAATTATTGAGTTCAAATCACCCCTATGATAGTTCCACCCAAGCTTATAAAGTCCTTGAGAAGTAAAGTGAGCTAAACCCTAATATTGTCAACTCACTGAGTTACTTCACACAATGTCACCTAACCTCTAGGACTCTCACTCTCTTCACTCACAATGAGGTAGAGGAGAGGATATTACAGATACCTCCTAGTTCCTAAATTGCATGATGCTCTTATTCTTTGCATTTTGATGCCAAATGGTGCTGATTAACGGAGGACTTAGCTAACAAAATCTAAATCTTACTTGGTCCCAAGAACTAGATTATAATCTCTTATAATTTTCATATGCATTCATTAATTTAATCATTTATAAATACTTCTTGAGTACCTACTATATACCTACTTTTTTGGCGGATGTCCTACATTCCTTGTTGTGATTTAAGTTTTGAGCCATTTAATCTCTACAACAACCATATTAAATGTTTTCTCATAAGAATGATACACAGATTAAGTCATTTGCCCTAGATTACACAGCACTGTAGCAGAATCAGGATTTAAACCCAGAGAGGCCCCAGAGCCCCAACTCAATCTTAATGCTTTACTCAATAATGATTGCACCCTGTCTCCCAGGAAGTATCCCACTGCCTGATAGTAGAGTCAGTACTTGGCTGAGGCTGAAAAAAGGAAGGCCTTTAAGAGAGGTTGTAGAACTCTATGGCTTGTGCTTTGAAATTATAAGACGAAGTTTGAATTCCAGTTTTAGTGCATGCTGAGTGATCTTATTTTTTGTGAACATTTTCTCATCTACAACATGCGGATAAAAATAGTGCCAAAAATTAGCTAGGCATGGTGGCAGGTGCCCGTAATCCCTGTAATACTTGGAAGGCTAAGCAGGAGAATTGCTTGAACCTGAGAGGCGGAGGTTACAGTGAGCCAAGATTGCGCCATTGCACTCCAGCCTGGGTGACAGAGTGAGACTCCGCCTCGGGAAAAAACAAAAATAGTGCCTATTCCATAGGGCTGCCATGAAGCATAAAGACAATGTCTAATGCCACAAAAGGAGTCAGAAAAAGCACCTGAATTCCTTTAAGAAAATGTTCTAGAACTTTGGATATCAGGAGACATTTATAAATACAGAATCCATCTTTACTGCAGCTACCTGATTACCTACTTTGAAGAAGTCACTAGAGTCTAAGATTTGCTAATTCAGAACTGCAGACATTTAAATATTAGAGTGCATTTTCATGGAAAACTAAATTCTTAGGGTTACCCATGTTTCCTATAAATAATCACTAGGAACAAGAGTGGACAATCACTGTGCAAAGCCATGGAGCATTCTTGGACTACTCATGCTGAAGGGAGGGTACATTTCCTCTCGGATGGGGGTATGCTTAACATTAAAAGATGCCTTGTGTTTTGTTTACCATTGGTTGTATCATGATATTCAACACCTCAGGATCATTGTGTTAGCACCAGAATAGCTCCACAAGGGAGATGAGCAGGACTGTTTGTATTCAATTGATTCCTTGATACATTTTCTAGATGAGGCCATTATTTGCATTTTCCAGATAGCTAATCCAAATGTAGAGCTTCTAGTAATCGCCATAAGATACATAATGAGTTTGTGGCTTTGAAAAGTAAAAAGAAAGAGTAATCACAATACCCATTCCCATTTCTCTAAGTGTTAAACTCCTTTCTCTTCTGAATAACTGTGCCTACATAAATAATAAATATTTGAGCTCATGGACCTGTACTTTTAGAGTATGACAAAAATGCAACTAACCATACATGAAAAAGGGTTATAGATGAGATGTAATGAAAACTCATCATACTAGAATTATACAGTGCAAGGCAGAACCTAAATCACAAACATGACTAACTCCTATAACTTAGTTTTTTAGTAATACAGGATTCAGAGTCAGCAGATCAGGGTTCAAGTCCATATTTCTTCACTTACTAACTGGAGAAATAACTTTAGCAAATTTCTTCTCCAACACTCAGTGTTTTCATCTGTAAAATAGGGAATAAAAACACTACTTGTCTCATTGGGCAATTATAATAATGAAATTATATAATGCATATAAGCTGCTTAACATGTGGCCTGGAAGATAAGAACTCAATAAATGTGTTCTTACTGCAATTTCAAGGCACCTTGTATACATTGTTTCTGATCTTTTAAACAATCCTTCAAAATAAATGGCATTAACTCCATTGTATAGATAGGGCAATGCAGGCTCAGACAAGCTATGTGACTTGTACCAAATTAAATAACTGCTAAGTGGCAGAGCCTGGTCTTTCTGATCCAGAGCTCAGGCATTTTGATCTGCTCCATTCTGCCCTTCAAAGTCACCTTTGTCCCCATACAAACCACCATCCTGACTGAAATGTTAAAGCTACTCCATCCTAAGTCAGTTTCCCTGGCTGGCCCAGTACTCAAATCCAAGCACAATATTCCAGCAAGACTCACCAACTAGACAAAGAAATGCCAACAAGAACATGTTTATGATATGCCTTTCACCATAGAAACTGGACACTTTGACAGGAATATGTTAGCAGGAAACAAGGTAGCTTGCTTTCCAAAGTGCTAGCTCTTGCATCTCATAACCAAAGGAGAAGAGCAGCATCTTTTTTTTATTGGCCCATAAACTTTCCGTTGTGTGAGTTTGGCACAAAATAACAGCAGTTAACACAGCAGGCCACCTCTTGGCATTTCAGTGATGGCTATATTAGTGCCACCACAGGGCCCAGGCCTGCCATAAGCTTTTCATGAATTCAAGTGCCACGAATTTTCCCCTTATAAAAACCACAAGATGGTATTCAGGCTGTACCTTACGATTGATATTGTTGCCATACAGTGATAAGACCATGAATTTTAAATGCCTACTGTGATTTGGTCTTGTAACTGCACCATGGGCCCAATGCCATGACTGGGATAATGGTGCAAAGTAAGCATAATCATATTTTTACAGTGAAATCTGATTGCAATAAATCCCAAGGACTGAGGAGAAATACAATTAAGGATTGTCATTAAATACTAATTCCCCCTTTTCAGCCCTGTACTCACCCTAGCCTCTTGTACATTATATAAATTATATCTCACAGGACTTAGAATATGGCTAAAACAAGCATCTTACTGCCTTTCATAGATGCTAGTAATGAAGGGGAGAGAGAGAGTGGGGATAAGATAGAGGAGAAAGATAGGATAAAGAGCTGAAGGCCAGTGTTGATTGTAGCTTCATTGATAACTCATAATCTCCTCTCCAAACCAGGGTTTTCTCCTACATTTTTCTCAACTGATGTTGCCACAATTTGCCTTTGATGTCCAGACTTGAAGTTACAAAACCAGATCTTTGACTTGTCCTTGCCTTTTTACTCACACTCAGTCACTAGGTCTGTGACAATATCTCTCACATCCAACCTCCATTTCCATTCCCACTGCTTTCATCCTAACAGAGTTCTTTAAATCTAAAAATGGAATTATTGCAATCATCAGTTTATCAGAAAGTATATAAGGAGAATTATTTTTATAGAGATAGGGGCTTGCTATGCTGCCCAGGCTGGTCTCGAACTCCTGGCCTCAAGAAATCCTCTTGCCTTGGCCTCCCAAAGTGCTGAAATTACAGGCATAAGCCACCACACCCAGCCCAGAAAGTAGATAAAAATTCAACTCTAGATGCGAACAAATCTGGGTTTAAGTTCTGGACCAGATATGTGCTAGCTATATGACCTTGGACAAATTACTTAATATTTCCAAGCCTCATCTGAAAAATAAAGATAACAATAAGTAACTACCTCTAGGATGTTATAATAATCAAGATAATGTACGTCAAGTGCCAACATAATTTTTAAACTTTTTCATAATCAATTTCTTCCCTCTTTACTTCACTCTATACACGTCTTTCAAGTTTCTCTTACTAAAGGAAAGCAACTATAAGAGTATCTTCTGTTCCCAAACATATACTAGGTCTCCAGTGTATAAGACAAATACCAAAATCCCTGGCCTCTTATTCAAGGCCTTTTACTATCAGACCGTAAGTTACCATTACGGTAACTTACCGTATCTCTCTCCCCAACACTGCTCCTTGATAGGAATCCTCCCCGCACTACCAATGAAAGGCTTATGGCAGGATATAAAGATTTGTCCTCTCCTTATATACTTTCCAATAAACTGATAATTGCAATAATTTAGTTTTTAGATTTAAAGAACTCTGTTAGAGTGATAGCAGTGAAATTCACCATTTCATCATTGTCACAGGTCATATTATTTTTCCACTTCATCTCCATCTCATCTCCATCATCTAGACATACACACATTTTAAGGCCTATGTCAAACCTAGCACCTTTTAGAAATGTCTTCTTGACACTTCAACCTGAACTAGACTGCGTCCTCCCCCAAACCCTGTAGTTGATATCTATTTCCTATGTTGTTTATGTTACATATCACATACTGCCAAACTTAAACTCCTTATTTCATGTATATGTTTTATTTTTGTAATTAAATGAGGATGTTCTTTGGTTCCAAGCCAAGGGATCACCTTATGAGTGAAATTGTCTCAGAACAAAGCCTTTTCATTCTTCAATAACTATTTTCTTTTGGATGCAGTCCAAAATCTACACCATCTCAAATGACACCTAGGTTGAAAATTTTGGAAGATGGTGACTTTTAAACGATGCAAGCTTGGACCCAGAAAGAAATGAGAAAACAGCATCCGTGATGCTAACTTGGTAGCAAATGAAGTAAAGCCAATGGTATCTTAGATAGAGGCTCTTATTCAGTGCAGAGGAGGGTTCTTCCCCCAGATGCCTGAGGCAGATGCCTGGAAAGAGGGAAAGGGTTCCTTGGGCTACGGTCATATGTCAATGGATGGAGATAGAATCCTCATCTCATGGGGCAGAGACCAAGGAGACATAGACCACCCACCTGTGGAGGGATTCAGAGGAGGGAACCCATCCCAGATAACATCCGTAGGTCTCCCATAGCATTCCTGTTTCTGACTGTGGAATTCATACCACAAAGCCTGCTGTTTGAATGGAGCTGTTTTATATACAAATAATCATAATGAATAAGAAGTAAATAAGGTGCCAATGTGTTAATGGATTCTATTTCACAAGGAGATGAATTGTCCTCACCCTCAGTGTCCTTCCATCCTTACTAAGCCAGCCAACTGTTTCTCCCAGCCAATTCAACCACAAAGTGTTGGTCCTGATTCATTTGACAGGTATAAAGACAAGTTTATTATTCCCAGAAGCCATTAATGGTTGAGCCCACAGTACCTGAGGGTGAGCAAAATCAAAACCATGCGTATATAGGCAGGTCAGTACCGGAAAATGGGAGAAAGTGTCAGGTGGGTCTCAGAAACTGTGTCATGATACAGGGTGGTCACTGGGAGATACAGATGCCAAATATCAAGAACTAAGTATCATAACCAGAAGAAAGGAGCAAGCTAATGACAGGCAAAAGTTTTGAGATTATCACCATCTTCATTACCATCTTCACAAATGTCATCATTATCATTGGTTTACAGCCCCCTCTCTGGACCCCTTTGCCCTAGATATGTCTTAGAATTCAGAATTTGGGGATTTTAAGTACATTAACTAAATCAATCTTAATGCATTAATATTTCTGCAGCAAATTATGCTAAGTGGAGTTAGAGCCATTAAATAGCTTCTCATTGGTTCAAGTCAGGCTTTGCCACTGAATGAGTTTTGACACCAGGTTACAAACAAATGAAACAATTTTGTTATTTCAAATTTGGGGTATTTTAGAATTACAAATGAGGGACTATGGACTAAGAAAAGACTTATGAAGTGCCAGGCACTGTGTGAGGGCCTCCACATACCTGTTTGATTAAACAAACATCATCTTTACCATGAAATGAGGAACTAAGACCCCTGGAGGTTAACAGCTTTCTCGCAGTCATCTGATAACTTGATTATAACCTGCAAACCACAACTATAGGAAGGTGTAGGATTTGGCCATACAAAGAATCAATGAAACCAAAAGTTTGTACTTTGAAAGGATAAACAAGATCGATAGACCACTAGCTAGATTACAAAAAAAAAAAAAAAATCCAAATAAGCACAATCACAATGACAAAGGTGACATTACAACCAATCCCACAGAAATACAAAAGATCCACAAAGACAATTATGAACACCTCTGTGCACACAAACTAGAACAGCTACAGAAAATGGATAAATTCCTAGAAACATAGTCTCCTAAGACTGAATCAGGAAGAAATCGAAACTCTGAGCAGACCAATATTGAGTTCCAAAATTGAACCAGTAATTGAAAAACCAACCAACCAAAAAAAAAAAAAAAAAAAAGCCCCAGACCAGATGGATCCACAGCCAAATTCTACCAGTCATACAAAGAAAAACTGGTACCAATTCTACTGTAACTATTCCAAAAAATCAAGGAGGAAGGACTCCTCCCTACCTCCCTACTCATTCTATGAAGCCAGCATCACCCTGATACCAAAACTTGGCAAAGACACAATGAAAAAAGAAAACTACAAGCCAATATCTCAGATTAACATAGGCAAAAGTCCTCAACAAAATACTAGCAAGCTGAATCCAGCAGTGTATCAAAATGTCAATTCACCCTGATCAAGTTGGCTTCATTCCTAGGATACAAGCTTGGTTCAACATACACAGATCAATAAATGTGATTCACCACATAAACATAATTCAAGACAAAAATCATATGATCATCTCAATAAATGTGGAAAAAGCTTTTTATAAAATCGAATATCCTTTCATAATAAAAACCTTCAAGAAAGTAGGCATTGAAGTAACATACCTCAAAATAATAACAGCCACTATGAAAATTCCACAGCCAACATCATACTGAACAGGCAAAAACTGGAAGGATTCCCCTTGAGAACTGGAACAAGACAAGGATGCCCACTCTTACCACTTCTATTCCACATAGTACTGGAAGTTCTTGCCAGAACAATCAAGCAAGAGAAAGAAATAAAAGGCATCACAATAGGTAAAGAAGAACTACCTCTCTTTACTGACAATATGATTCTATACTTAGAAGACCCTAAAGACTCCACCAAAAGGCTCCTGGAACTAATGAATGACTTCAGTAAAGTTTCAATACCTAGGAATATATCTAACTAAAAAGGTGAAATATCTCTACTGGGAGAACTGCAAAACACTGCTGGAAGAAATTATAGGTGACATCATACAACAAATGGAATAACATTCCATGGTCATGGATTAGAAGAATCAATATCATTAAAATGGCCATACTTCCCAAAGCAATCTACAGATTCAATGCTATTCCTATCAAGCTACCAACATCGTTTTTCACAGAATTATTAAAAAAAATTCTAAAATTCATATGGGAAAAAAAGAGAGCCCAAATAGCCCAAACAATCCTAAGCAAAAAGAACAAAGCCAGAGACATCACATTACCTGACTTCAAACTACACTATAAGGCTACAGTAACCAAAACAGTATGGTTTTGGCACAAAAACAGATACATAGACCAATGGCACATAATAGAGAACCCAGAAATAAAGCTGCACACCTATAGCCATCTGATCTTTGACAAAGTTGACAAAAATAAACAATGAGAAAAAGATCCCCTATTCAATAAATGGTGCTGGGATACCTGGCTAGTCATATGCAGAAGAATGAAGTTTTTGAACCCCTACCTTTCACCATATACAAAAATGAACTGAAGATGAGCTAAAGATTTAAATCTAAGACCTTAAACTATATGAATCCTAGAAGAAAACCTAGGAGACACCATTCTGGACATTGGCCTTGGGAAATAATATATGACAAAGTCCTTAAAAGTAATTTCAATGAAAATAAAAATTGACAAGTGGGACCTAATTAAACTAAAGAGCTTCTGCATGGCAAAAGAAACTATTAACAGAGTAAACAGACAATTTACAGAATGGGAGAAAATATTTGCAAACTATGCATCGACAAAATCAAGAACCCCATTTAAAAAATGGGCAAAAGACTTGAGCAGATATTTCTCAAAAGAAGACATACAAGTGGCCAAGAAACATGAAAAAATGCTCAACATTGCTAATCATCAGAGAAATGTAAATCAAAACCACAATGAGATATCATTTCACACCAGTCAGAATGGCTATTCTAAACATGTCAAAAAACACCAGGCTGGGTGCAGGCTGTAATCCCACCACTTTGGGAGGCTGAGATGGGAGGATGGCTTGAAATCAGGAGTTTGAGATCAGCCTGGGTAACATAGTAAGACCCTGTCTCTGCAAAAATAAAAAATAAAAAATAAAAAAAAAAAAACAGATGCTGGGAGGCTGCAGAAAAAAGGGAATGCTTATACAGTGTTGGTGGGAATGTAAATTAGTTCAGCCACTGTAGAAAGCAGTTTGGAGATTTCTCAAAGAACTTAAAACAGAGCTACCATTTGGCCCAGCAATCCCATTGCTGAGTACATATCCAAAAGAAAATAAATAGTTCTACCAAAAAAACACATGTACTCATATATTTATTGCAGCACTATCCACAGTAGTAAAGATGTGGGATCAACCTAGGTGCCCATCAATGGTGGATTGGTTAAAGAAAATGTTGTACATATATAATTCATGGAATACTATGCAGCCATAGAAAAGAATGAACTGTGTCCTTTGCAGCAACTTGGGTGCAGCTAGAGGCCATAATCCTAAGCAAGTCAACAGAGGAACAGAAAATCAAATACCACATGTTCTCACTTATAAGTGGGAGCTAAACAGTGAGTACTTACAGACCTAAAGATGGCAACAATAAATACTGGGGATCACTAGAGGTGAGAGGAAAGGGAGAAAAGTTTGAAAAATGAAAATGAACTATTGGTACTATGCTCAGTACCTGGGTTTTGGGATCAATTGTACCCTAAACCTCAGCATTACACAATGTATCCAGGAAACAAACCTCCATATGTACCCCCAAATCTAAAATAAAAGTTGAAATTATATTAAAAATATAAAATACAAAATAAAAATTAGCTGGGTATGGTGACAGGTCCCTGTAGTCTCAGCTACTCAGGAGGCTAAAGTGGGAGGATCTCTTGAGCCCAGGAGGTTGCAGTGAGCTATGATTGCACAACTGCACTCTGGCCTGGTGACAGAGTGAGGCCCTGTCTAAAAAAAGAGAGAGAGAGAGAGAGAGAGAGAGAGAGAGAATCATATGCAAAGCCATGGACAGTTGGCAAGGAACCTAGATTTCTAAGAAAATTTCAATTTGACATGGATCTGATTTAACTATATTCTGGAGTCTATATTCATCTTATATTGCTGTTTTATTGAATACTTCCTTGATGACTTTGGATTGTATTGGAGTAAACTGGGCCTCTTATTCTGATATTGATCATTCACACCAATGACTCATTTTTCTTCTAATGATCAATTGACCAATTTAGGGAGTATATCTAAGTTTATTTTAAAAGTTATTTTGATTCCACAATATCACTAGCAATTACCTGGACCTGTGGTATCATGAGATCTGCAAGAGATAATATTATCTTTAAAAATTAGTTTTTTATTTAAAAAAAAACACAACAGTACAAGTAAAGAAGAAAAAGAGATCATGTTGTCCTCCCTTTGGTCTGTAGATCATATTTACGCATAACTACAGAAGTACGATCAGACAACATGACCAGCCAGTGACGTGGGGGACAGCCTTCCCAGCAAACATCAGTGTCCCTGGACATTGGCCCTGATCTTTCATCTGATACTCCCACCTGCAGCCACTCTCTCGGCAGGGTGCAGTTCCAAATTAGAAGCTCTGCTCTGTGGAGTTGTTAGGTCGGCGGCCTTGGCTCCCACTCCCAGCACATCCTATGTTGTGCCTCTCATCCAGTCATTCTGTTATGATGACCACGTGAGCTGGAACCATGTGGGAGGGACAAGAGAGCAGACAGAGGGGAAGCAGAAACCACCCACCTTCCCTACTTTTTTCCCATGTGCCACCTTTTCTGAGCTCCTTGGACCATCTCCTTGACACCCTCGCTTCTGTAACTGTAACCAAGAACCATTCAGAACCATTTAAACAGCAGTGATCCCCTGGGGATTTATCATCCAGAAACTTCTCCAAGTTCCAGGCACCCAAACTCCCTCTCTCAAGTAGACAGACCCTTTTTGGAAATAAATAATATTCTTTGGCATTTGTTTTCCTCAAGTGTTGGTTTTCCAGAACATAAATAGTTAAGTCACTTGCCACATTTATTTCCCTCTGGACTTCGATGCCCTGGGAAATAAGGTGGTTTTTCATATTGAACCTACTAAAATGCAGTTTGGAGCAAGTGAAGTGTAGTTAGGTCGAAAGAAGCAGCAGCAGTTCTCTAGCTAATGCATGTGAGGATTTTTACTTGACTCCTATTAATACTAATGGACAGGGATCTGCCAAAATCCCTGTACACAGAGATGAAAATATATGCTTTGGTGTAGAGATTTCCTGTTACATTGTTGATAATTCATTGTATGATGTGATCAACTTATACTATAATAATGGCACTTATACATCACACTTTGAAGATGCTTTTTATTGACTTAATGTGAATATTATTGCCATCGTTTATTACAGAGAAGTATCTTGTAGTAATTGAAATACAATATGGTGTCATTAATCATTCTGAATACAAAATGTTAACTTTAAACTGGTCACACTGTATTAAATGCTCCTCTAACCAGAAAGCAATTTGATTTGCAAGTCTGTAAAAAGCTGGATATTTGGTATGTCGTGTAACTAGCACTTACAACACATTTCTGTATTAGATTTTTCAACAGTTTGCTTTAACTGAAATTATATTGTTTTGTTTGGGTAGATCTTCTCTTTCAATGTGTATTTACTAAATAAAATGATTGTCTGAAGTCATTTTCACACAACCAGAGAGTAGGACTGTTTTCCTCGTCTCTGTGTTGACTTTGAAAACTATTTTTAACTATCTTACCCATATTTCCAATATTTATCTTAATTAAAGATAAACTGGTATCTTAAATAAAGAAAATGGTACTGTCAGATCAAAAAAAAAAAAAAAGCCACTGAAAATGAGATGAAGGGCTGATGACAGCTTTCTGCCCACACGTCATTCTGTTCTGTGCTGTTTCAGAAGTCCCAGTTGTTATCAAGTAGAGACTCAGTTTTTGTTTTGTTTTGTTTTGTTCTTTTGAGACGGAGTCTCGCTCTGTCGCCCAGGCTGGAGTGCAGTGGCGCGATTTCGGCTCACTGCAAGCTCCGACTCCCGGGTTCATGCCATTCTCCTGTCTCAGCCTCCCGAATAGCTGGGAGTACAGGCGCCCGCCACCGTGCCCGGCTAATTTTTTGTATTTTTAGTAGAGACGGGGTTTCACTGTGTTAGCCAGAATGTTCTCGATCTCCTGACCCCGTGATCAGCCCGCCTTGGCCTCCCAAAGTGCTGGGATTACAGGCGTGAGCCACTGCGCCCGGCCGAGACTGAGATTTTATTAGTCAAATTATTTTGGGGTCTTGTGTTTCTTCTCATGCAGCTGAATATGACTAATTACAAAAATTGCTTCTAACTTGCAAACCACAGATAGAAAATTTTCCTTTCTCTATCTGGGCTGAGAGATATACAAAAGGAGAGTTATTCAGTTTGGGATATACTACTACCCTTGTAGTGCAGAAAAATTTAAGTCTATCTTTAATCCATCTTTTATATCAGAAAATATTTCTTGGGCATATGACAGTTTATCTACATTCTTATATAGTTCAACTTTAAGAAGCTGCTTTCTTTATCCCAGTCATTTATAAAAATAACTCACTGGGTGGTATTTTCATATTTAAAACATTTATACCATAATTTCACTTTTGTTAAAATAGTCTCTTTTTTGACTATACAAGTAGTACATGCTCACAACAGATAATCCTTAAAATACAAAGAAGAAATTAAGTCAACCATAATGCCTCAAGGCAATATTTTCAAAGGCTCATGTAACCATTTTAAATGATGCAGAGAAGTTTAAAACACTCATTGGAGACATTTCCTTTTCTTTTCATTTGGGATAAACTGATTAGCAATTTAGAACCCTTGATGTGATAGGTAACACAGGGATTCTATGTCATTTCAAATTTAACTTTTGTCAGTAGCATTTCTCTTCATAAGCACATTTATTTTTGCCCATTTTGCAAAGAAATTAAAATGAAAATGTATGAAGAGTCCCAGAAGGTAGTCTCTTTTGAAAAGCTGTTTACTTGCCTTGGGCATGGTTTGGGAGGGTAAAGGTCAAGGATGGGTCACAAGAGAGCCCCACGGGCTGTCCATTCAGACACGCTCAATACTCTTTCATCTCTCTCTGTTTTTGTTGACACCAGCTGTGCCTACCTTAATCCTCCCTGTGAGTTTACATCTTTTTTCTTAATAATCTATAAGCAAACCATAGAAAAGGGGCATGTGCTGACTAGAAAGTAATGGTTGGGGAGCAGGTGATGGAAAGAAAAGGCAAAGGAAAAAGAAGTGTAATGGGGAACAAATTCCTTTTATGAAACGTCAGAAAACCAACAGTGGATTTGACAAGATTTGATTTGACTCAGAGCATCAGTGGAAGCTGTAACTCTTAAACATTATCCAACACCTGAAACAAAGGAATAATAATATGCTACATTTCTTACAAGAATCTCAAAATGCTTTCCACAAATAATCTTTTTTGAAAAGTATAATAGGTGACAAGTACATTTCATGATTTTGAAGATTTTGAGAATCAGAAATGTTCAATACAATTAGCATTATAGACGATATGTAATGCTTGTATTTTGCACGTATGTTTCTAATAAATAACACTACCTAAGTGAGATGCTATCCCTTAGTCACCCCCTTTCCTAAAACATAAGGGTAGGGGTGAAGTGAAGTCTTAATGGATTTCTGAACCTCCCAGTGTGTGAAGAAAGGGAAGCAGGTGGTAGAAGGAAAATCAGTGCACCTTAGTCAAATTTATTGGCCAAAAAGAATATGCAAATGCATTGATTAGAAAAGAGGGAAAGATTTTAGAAAGAAAAACAAGAACAAAAACAATGAAAGTCCTGAAAATACACTGTGATAGCTACTATCTGAAAAATCCAATTAAGAACATGTTAATTGCTTGATGTTTATATTGCTACACTCATTGTTTGACAATGCCCAATTGTGACCCCACCTGTGGAAGGCCACAGGTTGGAACTGTGTGTTGATACTTATAGAAAAAGTGGTGCTGATGCTGTGATCTATGAGGAAAAATAGGAGGCAACAAAGGCATTAAAGGCAGAGAACACTTTACACAACATCTAGGGAATCTTTAGCATATTTATTACTTTGTTTCTCTTGAAAAGGAAAAAAAAATCTAATATGAACCACAAATGTGGGGGTGGAGTGGGAAAAGGAAGGAAGGAAGAGTCATCTCTTCAGAGAGATGGGAGCCCAGACTGGATGTGATGGGTAAGGCTGAGATGCTGAGTGCCCTGCAGTAACCCGTGGCAACAGCCATTCCCAGAACAGCTGTCAAGCAGTGACTTAAATGGATGACCCAAGTACTGGGTTTGTTTTTATTTGGTTGCTTGTTTTTTAACCCTGATGTATGGCTTTGAACACCTAGGGACTCTCTTTTGGGAGAAACAAGCTGGCAAATATTTTAGGTTCAGAATGCATCTTTTCTTAAATACCCAAGGGAAACAACTTCACTGCCATGAACACCAAACAACTGGTAAATATATTACCCTTAAAAGCCCAATTCCAAAATTTAGTGCATGCTTTGTACAAATACTGTCATTCTAATTAATGCTTTCTGCTGGTTTTAAGAAAATAGTGCCACAAATGCAATTTCTTCCCTCCTATCCTATCAGAGTCAGAATACCCGGATCCAAACCCTAACTCTTCCACCATTCATTAGTGTGTAATGTAAGGCAACACTCCACACTTAGTTTATACGTCTGCAAAATGAGGGTAACAGTAGGACTTACCTCCTCACAATGCTTTGAGAACTAAATGAGTCAGCTCAGGTAAAGCATTTAGCACAGTGCATGGCTCATCATTAATGTCCAGAAAAAAGTTAGCTAGCCATTATTACTGCATTTTAGTAAATATAAAACGCTATCAATTGTATGATACATCATTATTTTATGTATCACTAAGAAAAATTTATGCCAATCAACTATAACACAATGCTTTCTTACTGGCCGTTTCTTATTTTATGCTTTGGTGAAAGTTCTTTTAAACTTACTAGATATGTATTTTTTAATCATATATTATTCTTGTGTATACATTAAAAAAGAAATATCAGTTAAATAATTTATTCCTAAAACTTGTTAGAATTAGAGACTGATTCTACCTTTTTTTTTTTTTTTTTTTTTGAGATATCAAAGCTCTGTACCAAAACCACCAGGGAAAACTGCTGATCACAGAAAAACTGGGTTTATTAAACTTGCTGAGCAAAAGAAAGCATCACCTTAAGAGTTTCAGTATTCTCAAAAGGCGAGTCAGGGAAAGGTACTAGTCATGTTCCATGAGGTGTGGGGGTCGTCACAAGGTGATTTGGGACAGAAATTATTAAGTTGGTGCAATTATTGCAAAACCACAATTACTTTTGCACCAACCCAGTAGTAAGTGAGAGCTGGGCAGGGATAGGTTGAAATTTGTAATGAGAAGTCAGTGGTCTTATCTTGGAACATATTAGTCTGAACCAGCTGGCATCAAAACCCCTTATATTTAGTTTGCTATGCATGTCATGGTTTGTACAGTTTATCTGACCCACTGCCATCAACATCTACATTTTCCTACCCAACATTAAGAGCATTGGTGATGCCCTGCTTCCATTGCCTACAGTTTTCCTTTGCAGTAGCTGGCTCCCATTTTGAAAGTTTCAATGCATCATGACTGCTGCTTGGCTGATGGTGATTTTGATATGCCTTGTGATTTCAGAATTGACAGAATGTGAAAAAAATTGTGCAACTTAGAATCAATAAAATAGAGTAATAATTTGGTAACAATAAAGTCTAATTCTCATCTCGGAGAGTAGAACCAATCAAATGTTTAAACTCCCATTAGAGAAGTAGTTAATTCTGGGAGATAAGTAAAAAAATGTATCATAAAACTACAGGATGAGAATATTTATCTCCTTGTAGACAGATCCTGACGACCCCTCTTCAAACCTAAAGGGGAGTTTTTATTGTTTGTTTTGTTCTGATCCTTATAATTGTAGCATTAATTTTATTTCCTCGACTTAACAATTAACTACTTTTTCAAGTCTTTTTCTACTGGGAAAGTATCTTGTTCCCAAAGTAATAATCTAAACCGTGTAAAGAGACAAAGCCTGAAGTGTTTTGCCTGTAGAATTGCTATGCCACGGGATGAAATTAGAAAGGATAAAGATACTCAAAAGTACACTTTTAATTGGATTTTTTAATTGGATGGATTTGAACTTGGCTCTATCGTAACTTGCCCAATAAGCATAATGGTAGCTCCCAAGAAGTCAAGTCCAGGAGCAATCAGGACTGTGACTTTTGGACTCATTGATTTCCAAGAAATAGTGAGTGTGTGTCTGTATGTGTGCCTATTCACATACTGTGTGGGGATGCGGAGGGAGAGAACCGAAAATCCATTTATATTGTTAATATTATGCTTTCCTCTGAAAGATTACCCAAAATGTCAGGCTTACAGATAATGGCCACATTGCCTTATGACTAGAATGGGTCAAGGAAGAAATTTCATGTATTACCAGGCAAATGAAGAGTTTTAGAAGCCCCATACAGTGAACAGATGTTAGGGCTCCATTCCCTCTTGTGCCTGATAGTAATTCAAATTAAAATAATACTAAGTCAGAAAATGAGCTTTTATTTCTCCAATAACATTCTGATTTCTCCATGACTATTTTGACACTTTTTTTTTTTGAGATATGAAAAATCTTGTTTCTTCTTTTTGAACAAAAGAAATGTCAGCTACCCGGCATCGCTAATGTCCTGAACATATGCTTTGTCTGCCTGCTGGGTAATCCACACTGGGTGGCATCTTGGTTTGCTTCTGGATCAGGAAATGCTCTCAGCTTTAGGCTGTGCAGAATGGAGACATTCGAATAAAATCATGAACGTTTTTTGTGTTCATTTGTGAGCAAAATCCCTCCCATACCCCTTCCCTAACCCAGTGTCAAATGGGTTGTTTCTCAAAGTACAATTCAGATTTTCTTTACTGCAGATTATTCACTCTGTTGGGTTTCTTTATCTGAAATTATCCTGGGGAACCGTTGTGTTTGAAGCTCAAAATGATATGAAAAGTCAAGTTAAAAAAAAAAAAAGGCAAACCTAAAAGCCGAAGGCGTGTGTTGGAAGCAGGAAAATCATTCCTTGAACTCCCCAGGAGTTGATCAAAGAGACAGCCATAAATTGCAACAAAGGCAGAGATCTACTCTGCTCTGAAAGCCAGCCAGAAACACTGGAAATGTTTCATTATTTATTTCATTAATTCTGTGATAGCAATCTCCACTGACAAGATTTGCAAATCTAATCATTTATTAATGAAACGTGTCTGGTAGATTGTGCCAAGGATCTTCCTCAGGTCCCAGCCTCTGTATGGCGGAAGCCTTTTGCTAACTACCAGCTCGCTCTCTTGCCACAATGTCACACGGAGGTTTCCAGGATCCTCACTAGAGGTATGTCTCTCCCTCTGAGCTCACAGGATATTCAAAGATGGCTCCCAGGCACAGCCTGCTCTAAGGACCAGCATGATGGCCACTTTCCAGGATGAGTATAGCAAACATGGTTTCTATTCATAGAGAACATTTTCTGAGAATCACAACATGGTATGTATGGTTTTAAGTCATGGTACAGACAGGAATGGATCTTTTAAGCTGTATTTGCATTGTTCTTACTCACCCTGATGCAGATACGGTTAACCTGACTCTTGACTAAGACATTGATTTTTTTCTGGAAATTTCTCTGTGGTTTTAGATATTTCCAAAATCTCAGCCTGTTTCCTTGGCGACTGTCTAAGGCTTTATTCCCTATAAACCAATGTGGCATGATTCATCAGTAAACAGTGAAGCAGCAGCCACCCAACTTACAGGCTTCCTAAAGATTTCCTGGAAAGCGATCCCTGCCCTGAGCTATTTCGCAGGCTCTGTTGTTGATATTTCACAGAGCGCAGCTAAAAAAATAATAAAAGTCCCATAACCGTGTGTATGGGGAACAACAGCGTTTATGGAGATAATGAAATGCAGAAATGAAAACCCCTCAGCAAAGCCCCTTTAGATGTGCCTAAGCTCTGTTCATTAATCTGTGATAATTAGACTTATTTGCAAAGGTTAACAGCAGTGGCACATGGTAATTAAGCACTCCTTCTCTACCAGAGGGATCGAAAATGCTTCTCATGTGACACGTTTCCAGTCTTCAGGACATTTTATGTCTGCTTTATAGCTCAGGTTTCCTATAGGAGAAACAAGTTGTCATACAGCCATGACCACACATCACTTTCTATAACAAGAGGTAAAATCATATTTTACTTGTAGATTCTGAACTGAGAGTAACTTAGGGTGAGAATCATCACCTCCCTCACTGACTGCTATGTGACCTTGGGCAACTTATTGAATTCTTTTTTGCCTCAGTTTCCTCATCTGTAAAATGGGGATGATAATGCCTTCTTCAGAGTGTTGTGATAATTTAACAATGATAATAGCTAACATTCGCTGAGCAATTAATATGCCATGTACTGTTCTAAGCCCATCATATGTACCCATTAAGTCTCATTTTACAGTTGAGGAAATTCACACACAAGAGATTGAATAGCGTGCCCAAGACCAAGCTTTGGAAGCAAATAATTTAATTCACTTTAAGACATTCAAGTCCCTTGAGAGCAAACTTCCAGAAAGTGAGCACAGATTTACTGTTTTGAAGACGACATCTCCCACTTGCCTCTAGAACACAAATAATATTTACACATTGAAACAACCTTATCCTTGGCAGTAGTCATCATTTGGGCTTGGGCTAGGTATAGCGGCATATCTATGAAGGAATCTATTAATGAAGAATTACTGGAATACAGAAAGGAGATGTTCCACTTTTCTTCAGTTTTAATAATTGCATTAAATGAGGTAATATATGCAGAGCTCATAGCACAATGCTCAGTGCATGCTGAATGCTCAATAAATAGTAGCTATTATTATTATGATAGACATGAATGCACAGAAAAGCTGAACAAAGGGTGCAGTTTTTTTACTTCACACACGCACATGTCTCTAGACACACTCAAGATTGCACTCATCCCTAAATTCATACACAGTGGGATTTTGATCCATTTCAGTCAAAAATAGCTAGGTAGTTTATTGTATTAAAAAGAAGGGAGAAAAAAGGGAAAGAAGGGAGGGAGGAGAGAGGAAGTGAGGAAAGAATAGGAAACATATTCTAAAAATTAACCATACTTGCCAGTTCTTAAATCTTGGAAAGCAAGATTTAAAAGGTCACAGGTCTTAATAAGAAGGAAGAAGTTTTGCTTTTATTTTAAGATGTTACCAGACCAAGTTAGGAAATAATAATGGGATATAACTGGCTTGCTCCAAGACAGGGCTCGTTTTAAACTCATATTCCAGGAGAACCTCACCTTTGTTAGCCTTGCTCTCTGTTCACACTGTGGTTGAAGCCATGCTCATGTTTCTCGCAGGCAGTCTAGAGTCAGGATCTCAGCAGAGAAACGAAAGCCCAAAGCCTGAGCTTGGCTGATTTTCCATACACAGTTGGTACGTTCATTAGCAGTTCCTGACTCCTCTCTGCATGCATGTGCAAATGGGCAGCATGGCACTTGGTTTTGCAAATCCTCTTTTTACTTTTTCTTGGGGGGTGGCGGGGGTGGCGGTGGTGCTTTTGAAAGACAAGCATTGACACTCTCCACAAAAAGAAAAATTCCTTGCAGCACCAAGGAAAGAATTAAAGGAGCTCTAAGGAATGATCTGGGAAGTTCCACCAGTGCTTATTCACATGGGGAATCATTCGCACGCATTCCTGCAGCTGGGAGGAACACAAGGAGATCTCTAGTTTATTCTTGCTTTTCCCGTATCTCACCTTTGTCAGTTCTGACCTGAATTTCCTCTGTAGGATCCACCTGTCCTTCAGCTTGTGGCATGCTGACACTGTTTTACAAGAGAGCATCCCTGAAACCAGCACAGCCCCGTTTGCTTCAGCGAGGGTGGGGAGGTTTCTTTTTTTTTTTTTTTTTCCTAATTGGGCTAACTGGCAACAAATGGCATATTTTGGTAGAGTTTTCCTTTCACATATTTAAAGAAGACACAAGATTTAACCAAGTAATTGTTCAGGAGGAGGCACTCTGATGCCACCATTCTGTGGTACTGAGTGAACTCAACGTAGTGGAGCTTTAAAAAAAATGTGTAAATCTCTTTAGGTTGTCCAGTTTCCAGCACATGCAGTATTCTTTCCATTTTCCCTTCATTAATTGAACCAGACAGAATATGAGTCTGGTGTTTACCTGCCCTCTCTAACTCTTCTTCTCATTTAATAACCCTTTTACTTAAGACTTCCTTTTCTCCTAGCTTATGACAGTGGATCTGATGATGCAGAATAAGAGATCTTCGCACACTGAGCCTCAGAGATAAAGTTCAAAGTGTAATTATTGAAGTAGCTGTGTATCTTGGATTTGAATTCAGAGAAACTGAGCTTGAACGACGAAGATGTAGATAGAAAAAGATTCCTCTTGTTAAAATAAATTAATTAGTTGGATTTATATGAGGAGACAGAAGGGAAGAAGTCAGGCTGTGTCCCACATTAATAACTCACTTGGGAGAAGCCAGATTGGATTGAAAGCAAAAGACAAAGAAGGAGGGGGCTATTGTGCTACCTTATAAGAGAAGTAGCCTCGGTTTTCCTGTCTTTGCACTTTACAACCCGTACATACACAAACACACATCCTCATTCCTGACATGAAAATGATGTCATCTTTCTTTTTGACTCACCAACCAGACTACATTAATCCCCTGCAGCGTGAGGGCCAGCAGGAGGCTGCTTAAGGGACTTCAGGCCTGTGAATAAATGATGACCCAGTGGTTAGGGGCGGCAGCCTAGATACATTCAGGATGCATTAAAGCAATTAGCTGGAAGAGGAGTGAGAGCACAATTTCCAATCCCCAAGAAGGACCAGACCATGCTTGGAACAGGGTGAGGAACTCTACAGCCTACAGCTGGTAAGAGCCACTTAGCAAAATGGCTGCACATGAAAGCAGCTTACAGTCTCAGCCCCCTGGCCTTGTTTGATACTAGTGCCATTAAGGGGGCATTTCAGGATCAGGGGAGCCATGAAACTGATTACTTTTGCAAATCACTGCATTAGAACCAGCCTTGTCAGAGAGGTTTCCAAATCATGGTTTGTAGACTGGTGTCCCACTGGTTGAATCTGGCTCATGGCTGCTTTGTGCCTGGCCAGACCATCTATATTGGGCCAATATTTTAAAACATTAAGAGATTTCACAAAAATATGAATTTCTAGATTATCTCAAAAACCCAGCCCTGCATGACACCAAACTGCTGGAGCTGAGTCCCAGTTTTTCTCTTGAATTGGCTGTATGCTCTCCACTTAGCCCCCATCCCTACTGCTTCCCATTACCTTACTCCCATCCCACTTCACTCATTTACTTCAGTCATTGACATCTACCTGGGCCTCTGTAGGTATTTGAGTTTGTGACCTCTCTTTTTTTTTTGAGACAGTCTTTCTCTGTCCCCAGGCTAGAGTGCAGTAGCACAATATTGGCTCACTGCAAGCTCTGCCTCCCGGGTTCAAGCGATTCTCCTGCCTCAGCCTCCCGAGTAGCTGGGACTACAACTACAGGCACACACCACCACGCCCAGCTAATTTTTGTATATTTAGTAGAGACAGGGTTTCACTGTGTTGGCCAGGATGGTCTCGATCTCCTGACCTCGTGATCCGCCCATCTTTGCCTCCCAAAGTGCTGGGATTACAGGCATGAGCCACCGCACCCGGCTGTGACCTCTACTTTACATGGTTTCTGAGTTAGGTTCAACCAGAAACATAAGCTTACATTCTAGAACCACCAAGCACATTTTCTGCACGGATACGTCTCAGTTCCTGCATCTGAAAGGTTTACCACTAGCCTTGCATGGCAGCCTGCTGTAAACATGGCCACAACTCTTTGTGAGGCTTCCACCCTCACAAATGCAGAGAGGCAGCACTGGAATATACACACTCCACTATTTCAACCTGGTCAGGGATGATGGCCATGGAATAGTTATTAGAACAAAGGAGTATTCTGAACATGAATTTCAATCCAGCAGATTTGGGCAGTGTTGATGCCCACCAGAATAAGAACAGCCAAGAATGTCACAAGCTAAATAAAATGCCAGCCAAAGCAGCCTGAGATCCAGAAACTGCTTGGCATATTTTGTGATACTCACTTCACAGTGGGATGAGAGGTGAGAAATAGCCTCTAACATACAAGAACAACCTAGTCAAGGTCCACGGTTCTGATTTCTCTTAATAGGTACTAGAATCTTTCTATGATGTTCCCTGCCTCTTTAAATCAATAGAGCTTTGTCTCTTTTTCTCTTGTTAGATGAATTTCCAATTGGAAATGTCATTTAAAGACAAAGAAAGAGCTCTGATGACTTCAGGAAACCAAATCACGCCTCTTCTATGAAACTTCCTCCTCCTTCCTGCCCTCCTCCAAACCCTTAGATGCTTTTCTCACTTCTTGCTTTTAATCTCTCCTCTCCTCCTGCCCAATCACTTAACCCAAATGGGATGGAAGTGCTAAGTGGCTGCTCCCTCCCTCCTCTCAGCTGTGCCACATTTGGGTGCTCCTAAAAGGCATCTCCCAGGCTGCTGTTGGCACCAGAGTCCTATGTTCGCAACCCCTTTGCTTAAAACTAAAAGACAAAACGTGTATTTAAAAGATGGCTGAGACACATGTGTGACTACTCTGCCTCCAAAGAGACTATAACAGACCGCAGTAAAAAGTACCTGGTACAGGGTCAGAAAATGAATAATTCAAACTTTTCCTCACATGCTGAATTAACCTTGACTTATTTCATGCCTCCCCGCCCCCATCACACCGACTTTGCTTCTCTCTGGGCTGGAGTGGGCTGGAGTCATTCAGGTGTGCATTTTAATCCCTCCTGGAAACTTCTGCTCTATTTGAATCACGGAAAGTGAGAGTGATTGAATAAGTGTGAGCTCACTGCCCGCAGGAAGGGGTGTCATGTGGAAGCCCACAGTGACCGGTGCTTGGGGCTTTAGCCACACCCATGTAAAATGATCACGGATGTCCTTTCACTAATATTGCCGGCCAGAGGCTAAGGTGACTTGGGATTTTGGAAATATCCCTCTTTTCCTTCCCACAACACTAATTTTTCTTTAAAAAGTCTTTTCCCCAATTTCCTTATATTACCCCCAATAATAAAAACTGCCTCCTTCATTGCACCAAGAAAATAAAAACTCTTTTCTGACCCAGCTCTTAGAAGGCCAGCAGAGTAGGCGCTCTACTCTGTTTTAAAGTCGCCTCATATTCCACAATACAATTACAGAATGTGGTGGTATCTTTCTCCCTTTATGTTAGGCATAAAGCCATCCAGGGGAGCAAGGTCTATGAAATAGGAAAGCCCAATTTGCGCCCACATTGTATTCGTAGGGTCTTCCTCAGACCCGCTTGGCAGGGGGAGTAGAAGGTGGTCAGAAGACACATGTACAAGACCAGCTGAAAGGGGGATATGAACACACCTGGGTACGTAGTATGGTTTTCTTGGTCAGGCTATGAAATAAATACTGTGTGTCTTAAAGGTGATGTCTTTAAAAGAAGACAACGCACTCCGAGGTGAAAGGAAATCTGGGTTTTGCTTTAAGAAGCTTGTTCTCATAGGTAGGGCAAGGCTCATTTCTGTAAGAATGCTCTCAGCACTGTCCCACAGAACTTTCTGGAATGATGGAAATGGCCTGTCTCTGTGTTGTCCAATATGATAGCCACTACTCACATGTGGCCATTGAATGATTAACTTTTAGCTACATGACCGAGAATCTGCATTTTTAATTTTATTGACTTTTAATTAATTTTTATTTAAATAGCCACATGTGCAAGACAAGGTGACCAGACAGATCCTATTCTCTGCTCCCTTTGTTTGTTTGCTTGTTTGTTTAGAGCCAGCCCTTAGTATATCTATTCCCAATACTCCCGCCAGAAATTCTTTCAGCATTATCAACAAGGAGGAAGGAAGGGAGTAGCTTCCTGGATTGGATTCAGCTTCCTGTAGGTGCCAGGCCTGGGAAAAGTGCTTCCACGTATCAAACTCATTTGTCTGTGGTTGAATTCTTACAACTCTGCTCTATAGGACACTCTGTCCTCATTTTATAGCTGAGGAATCTAGAGGTGACAAATTTTGGTAAGTGAACTAAGCAGAAACGGAGTTTGAGTCTTTGCATCCAGTCAGATAATCTTTCCATTACAAAGAAGTGGTGTTATTCCCAATGCTATCCCCATTTCACAAAGAGGGAAAACAAGTCACTAATTACAGAATAAAGTCCAGGGAGAAGTGGTAGGCACAGAAGTTTGCAGTCTTTGTGGCTATGCATGTCTTTCAGATTCAAGTGTCTAATAAACTTTCATTTCTTGGTGGCCAAGGTGTGGCAGGCAGGCCTGAAGTCACCAATTCAAAGTCTCTTGTTACCGAAGCATGTTTGAGACCTGCAGGGAGGAGGAGGCCTCTATCAGAGCAAAGACTTTGGAGCTGCTTCCAGTCTGAAACTTCCTTAGCATTGAAAAAAGCACTCTTCGTTCAAAATCGCTCAGTGCCTAGACTCAGAGAAAGTGGGAGAGTTACCAAGCCTCGGGTACGTCTGGCACCCCTAGCCACGGTACTAACCAGGAGGGTGATGAGGAGAAAGCTTTTCTCTGCTGGTAGCCATTCGCGCAAGAAGTTTCCTAGAAGGTGATGTTGATTGTAATTAGAGCCTCCTCTCTCGGGGCGGGGGGGCGGGGGGCGGTTGTCTCAAATCCCAGTCCTGCAAATGCAGCTGGTGGCTGGGAAGCTGCCGCCTGGCATTCTCTCCGGAGAGAGCCTCAGCTGCTCTTGCTGTCTAGAATGATCACTTGGTGTAGTTTCCCAGGGTATGGGGTAGGGGGAGGGGGAAGATGGCAGCTCGGCCATGATGCGAAGTGGGCAGTGACCATCATGCAGGCGGCTTTTCACAGCGTGTGTCTGCCCCTGCCCGGGCAGCAGACTTCAGTTCCTCCCTGGTCCCTTGCTGGCTGTTCACTTTCTACACCAATGAGCTCTGAGGTGACAAGTTCAATTCCCAGCTCTGTCAAACCTGCATTTTCTTCCCTGACCTACTTTCCCCACTCTGCAGTGTTGGAACAATGCCTCGCTCTGTTCCCTGTTTAGACCCATCTTTTGCCTGCGCTGGTGCAGAAGCCCAGGCCTTTGCCAGGCTTTTTGCCTTGAATCCCTGACAAGTGTTGATGGGAAAAGAAAAAAAGAGAAGGGGGAAAAAATCCTTGCTATAAAACAGTCCAGCTCTCCCACAGATGCCCAGCCTCCGGAGGGAGTGAAAGCTGCTCAGCAGCAAGGAAAGAAATCAAAAGGTTGTGCTTCTCCTCTCATCACCTCTACCCTCTCCCTAGCCCCCCAGGCACAGTGAGAAGAAACTGAGGCAATGCCAAGAACACCCCGACCTCGTGAGCTTCAAAGAAACTGCTGCTGCACTTCCCGGTTCTAACCGAGGCACCTCCAAGATCACTCTCATCCAAACTCTCAAAACACTCCCCTTGGGTGAGCTGTCCCTTGAAAGGAACAGGGCTGGGCCTTCACAAAGGCTCCTGTGAGACTTCTACCCACGATGGGTCTGGTAGCACCAAGGGATTTCTCATGCTATGACCACAGACATCATCAAGAGGGTAGAGAGACCAAGTGGCCAGTGAATTGGCACACATGAAGATTCTTTGTGATCTGTAAAGAAAGTGTAAAATCTGCAACAAAACTGGGATAATCTGACATGGAAAGAGGTGGATGGTGCAGAAGAACAATAAAATAATAGCCAGTCTTTATTGACTGGTTGCTTTATGCCACTACTGCTCTGTGTGCTTTTACATGTATAAATGTGTATTTGTCAAAAGACCCTTTGAAACAGGCACTACTGTCACTCTCATTTTATAGATGATGAAGCCCAGGACAGCGCAAGGCTAATGAGTGGCCCTGCACCCATGGGGTGTCTCCAGAGCCTGCACCTGTTACCCTCAGCTCACCCTCCCCTCTGCTCCATCTTACACTCCAAGAACAGCTTGGTGGGCTGTGTCCTCCACAGCATGCCAGCAGCCCCTCCTCCCACTCCAGCAAACCCCAGCCAAGACCACTCTGGCCCTATTCCTCCACACGAACCCAAAACAACAGCCTCCTCCAGAACATCCTCCCTACTTCAGTTACTCCATGAGTTTCCTAAGATAATGTGGGCAAACATTTCTCAAATAACCCCTGTGGACAGCTGCCCATGCTGGGCACAGATAGGGCCTTCCCTGAGATCACCCCTTCTTAGACCCTCCCAGTCTGGGGTGCGCACATAGTCAGTCTGTGCAGAGAAGTGTTAAGAGGTAATCTGCTGGGGGACAGCAGGGGATGATTTTCCTCTTGGATAAAAGGAAAGAGCTCTACAAGGAACATGCTTTTTGCATCCTCTTTTCTGTTTGGCCCGCTGCCACATGAGGACACAGAGTTTAAAGTTGAAGCATCTTTCTCGAAATTATGAGGGAAATCACCTCTGAGATATTAAGGATAAAAATGTGAAAAGTCCCAGGAACTTGATGTCATTGAGCTGCTCCACCAACCCTGGAACTGCTGACTTCCAAACTTATTGTTAGATTTTAAAAGATTAATTTATATGGTTAGTCTACCACCAGTTAGGATTTTCTGTTACTTCCAGCCCAAAGCACCTGATAGAGTTACCTAAAAGCAGGCCCCCAGAAAGGGTGTGAAATGACTTTATCTTCTCAGTGTTGGCCCTGCCTACCCCACTGCTACTCACCTGACTTACTTATCTCCTGCTCCTCTCCCCACATGCTCCAGGAAAGGCCAACCTGGACGTCATCCTGCCTCATTTCCTGGCCCCTGCAATCACTCCTCCTTCTACTGGAAAATTCCTCCCCCATCTTCTCAAGGCTGCTTTCTTCTCTCCACTGACTTCATCTTGTCAGAGAGAAGTCCCCTGAGCACCCAACTTTGAGTAGCCACCCAGCAACTCTGTCCTAGACACAATTTCCTTCATAGAAGTTATCACTATATATAAATATCTTAATTGTTTGTTTAATGTCTCCGCACTTGACAGTTTGTTTGTCTTACCCAGAACATTACTTGGCTTGTAGCAAAAGCCTAGACATTGGTGGGCACCAGAATCCCCTGCAGTGTTTATTTTAGGAGTTTCAGTGGGTCCTTCTCCTCCTCTTTTTCCACCCGCTACTTCTTCTCTTCCTCCTCTCCTCCTCTTCCTTTCTCTTCCCTTTCCTCCTTCATCTGCTCCTCCTTCAAATCTGACTGATGCCCTTTGTGCCTCCATTGATGGTGTAGATGAACTATGTCCCACATTAATCTTTCCAAATCATTAGAATCACAGTAAAATTCAAAAGCTGAAATCTCAGTTTGATCATCTCCAGTAAGGCTTGATCTTTAGGTATCATTCTTAATTGGGATGCTGTGATGGAATGACAGTGTGAGGCTGTTTTTAAGCTTCTTGTATTCGTTTCACTGTATCGCTATGGTGGTTTTTAGTCTTTCAGACATTTTAATCTATGCTTAATTATGCTCATTCCCAGAGGCTCCTTAAAAGTAAATGGCACCATTTCTTAAAAATCAAATAAATAATACACATGAGGCCTGCGAGGACTTGATAGGAGCCTATCTGAGCAGTTGAAGGAATGGCTGCCATCAGAGGACCTGAGAACAAGGGTTTTAGAGAATCATCACCTTCCCTTTCAGCATTCACAGCCACTCAAGACAAATCTCCGAAGCCTGGGGAGATAGAGTCTTTGCCAACCCTGTTCCCTAGCCTCTCCTCTCAAATTGAAATTGAATCTGCTAAACTGGATTGGTTTTTGTGATCACTTTACCAAGAAGAAGGATAACTGTAATTCATCTTTCTTCCAAAGGAGGCAACATGGAGTCCATCCCGGAGCACCGGGGAAAGGGACGGAGAGGCTGTCCTGCCACTCTGCACTAACAACAAGGAACAGTGTAAGCTTGGGGCATCGATGTCCCTTTCTAGGGCACCTGGAGCTCTTTCAGCTTGCGAATGGACATCTGCTGATTTTGCCTGTCTAGAACCTGGTCACTGTCTGGCACACTTTGGATCTTTCCTTGTGGCAAGCAGTCAAAGGCACCATCAGTTAAGGCTCTGTACTCTTATCTAGCCAAGAGGTTGGAATGAGGCCCAAGCTGGGTTAGTGAGATTTGCATAGGAATTTTAACCTTGAACAGGAAAAGGAAAGAAATTGAAGATGACGTGAAACACTGGTACTTCCCTAAAGAGACTATTACTTCCTGCTACTTAAATTCTCTAGTTCCAGTACTTTCTGATACTTGATTTTCAGCGTTGGCTTTTGCTAAATGACTTCAATTAACTCCTCTTTTCCCTTGTGAGTTGCCACAGTAAAATCTGTAACTTACAACAAAAGTACCCTAAATTATAGACTTTTTAAGCAATGCAGTCCAGAGTTTGACACCTGCTCCCACCACTGAGGCCTCAGATTATGTTTATGTTATATGTCCTTGACTAACTCAGGTATTAGCATAAATAATGCCCAAATAATTATCTCTCCTCCCCATTCCCCCAAAAACTCTCGGTCACTTCTTCCCCTGATCTGCCATGTAATTCTCAAGTAGACAACACAAACGGCAGTTGCAGAGGCTAAGGGGGAAAAAGTGTTTAAAAAAAAAAAACTTAGATATCTGTCTTAAAAGTCATGAATGAACTAAAGGAAACTGTGTTCATAGCACCTGACTCACATTATTACTGTGGGTGAGCCATCAATATGTAGATAGAAAGAAAATAATTGGCATAAGCTCCTTGAAATTTCTGCCTACAGCCTCCCCAAGGAGGCCTTGGGGAGATTCAGATAGCATTTGAACAGCCAGGGTTCCGTAATGAGAACTGACGTTCTAGTGTGTAGTACAAAAGGCATTTCCCTCCCGGAACCATGAAAAGTACTTTAATCAGCCAAAACGTTGCTACTGTGAAAAAAAAAAAAGGAGGGGAAGGGCATAAAACAGCCCCCTCGTTTATTGTTTCTCCACCACTGCTATGCCCAACTCCTACTGAATGGACGAGCCCCTTTGGCATCATCTTATGCCTACCTCATTAATGCCATTTGCTCACTGCTATGCCAGAAAACCCAGCTGATTCACAGGAAACCCTGAGCTGAAGGTTGCCTGGGTTTCAAGTTGCTTATGCACACAATTCACACTCCATGTGTTAGAAGCCCCCTCCATTCTGCAAATCACTCAGTGAGCCTGAAAAGTGGGAAACTGGCTTTGTGCTGTCTCTGGCTCCTCCCTGAGCAGTCAAACCCCAGGATGCTCACAAAATATTTGATTCCTTGTAAACTCAAAACAACCATCACAAAGAAGGAGAAAAGGTCAAATCCTCAAGTGAGGTACCCGGAGTGAACAGTCTGAGATATTGGAAAAGGTAAGCTGGGAAAATAATCAGACTCCTCTAGCAGAAGCTAAAGATAAAACAAGGCTTGCTTCATGCCCAAGGCAGGCATTGAGCAGGTTCCATTCTGAGAGGTTCATTGGAGGGTGAGGTCTCCTTCTCCATACACATCCCCTCGGTCATCCTCTGTGGTATCCACTCTTGCCTCCTGGCATACTATGTTGTTCTTTGTCCCTTCCTTCTAGCTGAAGCAAATACTCTGTTACTAATAATTGTGGTTACCCACATCATTCACAGACAATATTTTCAAGGCAATAATTGTGGAATAACTTAGTGAGGCATCAGATTCTGAGGATTTTGGATATATATGCAGATTGCTTTATACAAATGGTCAAACACATCCTTTAACACATGTGCAGAATCTAAGAACTGAAATATGATTGAAGTCACACCCCTTTCCTGAGGGAATCCTGCATTGACTTACTGGTGTGTGTGGGTTATAAAGACCTAGCCCCTTGCCCTGATTCAGGACATCTCTGAAAATCCATTCCAGCTCCAGAGTACCCCTGTAAGACATGGGGTAAAAAACAAAACAAAACAAACAAACAAAAAATGCCATGTTGCACTGCAGTCCAACATCTCCCTCTGCTCAGTCCTGCTTTACTTATTCCCTCAACAATGTTGACCCTGAGAAGACTTCCCAGGGAACTTATTGCATTAAAATAAAATTGAAAAAAAGCTAGAAAAGACGGAACAGGTCTTAAAACCCAACCCCCTACCCAGTCCACCCAGTAGGACTCACTTCTGTGCTATCCTAGAGATAATCAAATGGCCTTCCCTTTAACCTTCCAAGTGTTAGGGGTTCCTGGATTCTTACACGGAAATGAAGAGGAGAAAACGCTCTTTGGGGTAGGCAAATCTCTGACATCAGAGACATCCGACACCATGGAATTCTGTAAAGTGATGAACTGGGGGCCAGAAAGAGAGAACAGCTGCTTGGCCAAAGGGTGCTACATGAAATTATTAAAATGTGATGCTCGGTCGGGTGAGGTGGCTCATGCCTGTGATCCCAGCACTTTGGGAGGCCGAGGTGGGCAGATCACTTGAGGCCAGGAGTTCAAGACCAGCCTGGCCAACATGGTGAAACCTCATCTCTACTAAATATACAACAAATTAACTGGGCACAGTGTGGTGGTACGTGCCTGTAATCCTAGCTACTTAGGAGGCCGAGGCAGAAGAATCACTTGAACCTGCGAGGCGGAGGTTGCAGTGAGCCAAGATTGCACCACTGTACTCCAGCCTGGGTGACAGAGAGAGACTCTGTCTCAAAAAAAAAAAAAAAAAGTGTTGCTCCAGTATATATGAATATCAAAATGCTGGCAGAGAGAAAATATCAAATAGTACCCTGGTACTGGTACTGTGGGCTGAATGTTCGTGTCCCTCCAAAATTCATATGTTAAAAACTAATCCTCCGTTCAGTAGTGTTAAGAGGTGGAGACTCTTAGGAGATAATTAGGTCACAAGGGCTCCACCTTTATGAGTGGTATTAAGTAACTTTGTAAAAGAAGCCTGAGGGAGCTTGTTTGCCCCTTTTGCCATGTGAAGACACAACAAGAAGGTGCCATCTGTGAAGTAGAGAATGAGACCTTACCAGACACCAAATGTGTTGGTGTTTTGATCTTGGGCTTCCCAGCCTCCAGAAGCAAGAAAATTCTGTGAGCAAGAAATTTCTGTTTATAAATGACACAGTCTAGGGTATTTTTATAGCAGCCCAAACAGACTAAGACACCTAGCGTCCTTTCCCTTATAAAACCAAGCTAATGAAGGAATACAGTGGGCAATCCTGCCAAGAGTGGTAAAGAAACAACACAGGGAATTTATGATAAAAGGCCAAGGAAATGGGCAAGAAAAAAGGAGCTAAGAATACACGGACACTGCAGAGAGAACCATTAAACAAGCATCATGCTCCTGGCTTATCTCCTTTGCACACTGAGCTCCCAGAGGCTTCCCACAGAGCTCAGCACAGTGAAGACTGACACAGAGAGAGTTTGGCTTGTCACGTGTCTAGCATGGCAGAGAAAAGTTGAACGAGAGGCTCTTAAACATGGAGTCAGCCAATTTCTAATAGTGAATCTGGATATTAATTTTTGCAATTTTTGCAATTTTTGCAGTTACTGTCTACGGACATGGTTATCAACGTTTTTGATATGGCCTAAACTAAAGATGGAGAAAAAGTGAGCTGATGATGAGTTGGTGTGGATCTTCTTTTGGTGGGAGAAGAAGTTTTACCTGAGATCAGACTCTAGATTGTAAAAGAAAACTCCCCACAAAGGGACAGGCAATATGTATGAGTGTGTGTCACGTCCAGAACAAGACACTGGGGGTGGTAAGACCTGTGGACCTTTGTAAAATATATTCCAAACACTTTTCTGGCTAAACGATTACGTTTGTGGCTAAATTTCACTGTTGGTCTGCCAGTTTGCAACTCCCGCTCTAAAAGGTGACTGTCTTCCCAGATCATCTGAAGCAATCGTCTGCTGCTCACACTCAGAGGGCACATTGATGGCCTCCCAGTTAGGCTTCTGTTTTATTCCTTGTCAAAGAATAGCCTCCACAACCACCCCTACCCCCTCCGCTGACTCCTCTCTGGTGTTTGCAGCCACCATCGCTATTCACCATTCCTAGATTAGAAAAGAAAGCCAATGCACCTGCCAAAATGGAGAAGAAGAAAGAGACCAAATTTGGTAAAGAATGTTGAATAACATCAGCAGAAAACTAAAGGCAGGGTGAACACTGTTCCTCCAAGGTTGCTCAGATGTGATAGCCCAGCTATTTATATAGAATCCCACTTTGGCATCTGAAGGCAGCTTCCTCATTCTTGAAGAAAAGGAAAGCATGGACATCTATTCAATACCTGGACCATGTCAACCAAATACCAGCTACCTTACCCCGAGGGTCCCAGAAGAAAGCAGGGTGGGGATGTGACCAAAGTACATTTTTCTTTTAGCCCTTGAAAACTCAGATTCTTAGGCCACGGTTCAGCTAATTTTCATTATTTAACAAGTCAATATGCCTATGAAAGCAGGAATGCAGGAACCAAAGGAATAATCCATACATTAAATGTTTGAAACCAATAGTAATACAGACTATAACTTAAAGAACTTAGACTTAAACTGTGAACATGTGGACAAGAAAACTACTTCTGTTTTCAAAGCTCCTAAGCAAAGGCCCCACCTCCCAATGCCACACACTGTTCTATTTTCTGAGGCTGTGATCAAAAGCACATACCTGACCTAAGTACCTGAGATGAAAGTGGGAAGAAAGACAATAAATTCAAAATCAAAATCAAATGGAGTCATTTACAATGGGACCACCCAAACTTCACATTGGAGAGGAAATAGAAGAATTTTTTTAAAGCAGAAACATCTTCTAGAATGATTTCTCTAACCCACTTACTTTACAGATAGAAAGACTAAGGTTAAAAGTGGTTACGTGATGAGACCATATCTTAGTCAGCTTGGTCTGCTAGAACAAATTACTCTAGACCGGGTGGATTACACAATGCTTATTTCTCGCGATTCTGCAGGTTGGGAGGTTCAAGAGCAAGGATCCATTAGCAGATATGAAGTGCAGTGAGGACCCTCTTTCTGGTTTGCAGACAGCTGTCTTCTCTCTGTATCCTCACAAAGTAGAAAACAGAAAAAGGAAAAAGCAAGTTCTCTCCTGATCATTCATACGAGGGCACTAATCCCATTCATGAGGCCCCAACCTTGTGACCTAGTGACTTCCCAAAGGCTCCACCTCCCAATGCCATCACACTGGGGGTTATACCAATTTTGCAGGGAGCACAACACGAAGTCCATAACAGACCAACTTTATGTGCTAATTATTACTTCAGGGCTTGAGGATGTTCAGTCATGTCATAGTTTCCATTGTGAACTTCATCTCCAATTGGCCAAACAGTTTCATCTCGTTCCTGAGATGATTTGTGTCTCGGCTTGTCCCCATTTGAAAACCCTCTTTAAACTCCTAAAACTGGATATTCAATTTGACAAATATATATTAAGCACCTCATGTATATTCAACTCTATTCTAGGTGCTAGAGTTCCAGTGGAGAGGGGTCTGTGGAGAATAAGATGAGCAAGGAGATTATGCTCTGAAGGGAAGATATTTAGAAGCATTAGTTGGCTAAGAATTCAAATGTATTAACCTCATTTTGTTGCAGTTAATGTCTTCATGTAACTTAGATCGTCTCATTCCTTTACATGGGTGTTCTTTTGTAAAAACAACTTGGACTTTCTCAGAAACTACATCCAAAGACATGACTTGTAATATGTATCAGTACTATTGTTATCACAGGATTAAAAATAACAATGCTAAGGCAGGTTGCAGACATTGTTTACATCCACCCCATGACCTCTAGCATCATTCTACATAAGAATCCAGCAACATCTGGAATGGATCATGGAGGGGCACTAGAAAAGTATTAGAAGTAGACTGGTAAAAAGGAAAAAAAAAAAAAAAAAAAAAAGAAAGAAGAGAAAGAATGGAGAAAAACAACCAGGAGGGAGAAAAAATAACACTAATAAAAAGATGGAGCCAGAGAATGAAACAGAGAGAGGCAGAGAAAGCATACTGGGACCAGGTGAAGGCCAGGGAGGGACAGCCTAGGCACATTATCTAGGGAGGTGCTCATTCCTGAAGGGCCTAGAGGTCTTGCTTTCCCCACCCTTTTCCCAGCCCTGGTACCAAGGGCCCCTTAGTGACCACATCAGTGCCATTGGTACCCAACACTGGCCAGTAACACATGTAATACCATCTGGGTGTAGAGGAAGAAAAACTGCTGGATTAAGTTCTCTCTTTTATGCCACTCCTTCCTAAAGCTGCCCTTTCATTCCAGGCCACACCCAGGTCTCTTCCTCTCCATTCAGGCTTGGTGAGCTGTTGAGCATTTAGGGATTGTTGCTTACTGCATGTAACTTTTGTGTTTCCAACTGGTGTGTGAGCAATTTGAAGACAGGCATCATGTCTAATTGTCCAGAAGGCCAAGGAAAGGGATGGGTACACAGTAGCTTCTCATTTAATGACTGAATGAATAATTGATCAATTGGTTAGTTGTGATGATATTGTTCATCTGCAGAGCTGGAAACAGAGATAATGAACTTCAGCTCATTATTTGACCTTGGGTCATCCACTCATGCCTGCATCCCCCGAAATACAAGAGATCCCCTATCCTGTTCCCCTAAGCACTCACATCATCGCACACAACAGGTGTTATAAAAAGAGCTGAGGGTGATACTGCATTTGTATTAGAAGCCCTAGTGAACACCAGCAGAAAAAGCAGAATATAAAGCAATCCTCTCACTAAAAAATATTTAGTTTACTACTATCTTCAGTAAGAGAATACCCAGATTGCCATACACTTTCATTTTATAGGGGGAAAATAATCTACTGTGTATGCAGCTTGAATTCAAAAGAACCAAATTTCCATAGGAGATTTCCCCATTTCCCATCTAGTTAGACTCTTGTTAGTTGAGATTTTAATCCCAGCATTACAAAGGAATTAAAGTCTTTGGGTCTTTTTACATTTTGTAAATAATCCTTTAAACACAAGCAGGAGCTTTAACCACTGTATAACACCTGTCTGGGGCATGTAGTCTGCCCTGGTCCTTCAAGCCAGCCTGGTCCATCTCCCTGGCAGACACAATCTGGCCTATATAGGCGAGTAGTGAACAACTGCAGGTGGTTAGGACAGCCACTCTCAAACACCATTTACTTGATCTAAACATGCTCGGAATCTGACCTTATCTTGGCACCACGTCTAAACTACTAGATTTGCAACCCTCTTTTGGCCATCTTCTTTAGACTCCTGTTTGGGCAAGTCCTACCTGGTGTTGGTCCTCAGTGTGCTCCTCCTCTGGGCTCCCATGGGCGCACAGCTCTTGCCCCATGAGACATGCCACGTGGCTGATATTCTGACTCAGCCAACCCCGGTGGCCCTGTGAACACAGCAACAAACGCTGGGAAGCCATTCAGAAACCAGAATGAAGCATTTGCTAAAGTCTCAGTTGGACTGAAACAAGGTCTGCACATGGCTGGCAGGTGAAGCGAGGCAGAACCCCCATCCCTGCTGTTACTTACTTCAATGTTTGTACCTGGGGTCTGAGGGGCCCTCAAGGAAATACATGATTTCTGTGTACTGATGGGGTTCAAATATGTACACAGACAAGATGCTTCTGACAGACCAGGAAGGAAGGGAGAAGGGGAGGCAACTCAAGGCAGTTTGCAGGGAGGAAAGGTAGGCACCTGAAAAAGACCAGACCGTGAGGAAAAGACCCTGAAGTGTGGACCAGGCTCGGTAACAGACCTGGGAAGTCAGGTTTCTGACTCAAGCTGGTGCAAATATTTGAGCACTCCCTACTCAGACGCCTGACATGTGTGCACCAGTGAGAGAAAGGATAGAGCGTGTGAGATGAAAGGGCTGGTCTTATTAAGCCCTATGATACTCTGGGGTCCAAGCAACCCTGCTGTGGGACCCCTGCTAAGCGAACATAATGCCGAGGAAGAACAGCTCTCCTCTTTTTGCCAAAGCCTGCCAAGGTGTCAAGGCTTGAGAAAGAGTGGTGGGTGCTGCGACAGAGATCAGGTTCAGCCATCAAGGCAACAGTGCAGAAGCTCAGCCCAGGAGACTGGGCTGACATGCAGGCCTATGTTAGATGCCTCTTGGGAACTCTTAGGCATATCTTTTGGTGAAAGGGTGCAGGAGATGGAGGGGAAACTTGGCAAACTTTTACAGAATTGGTGGGGATGTGAGTACCAAATACAATGGGACCTTGCTCACTTGCTGGTAAAGCTTGAGGAGCATTTAGTTACACTGGAGTTCCGAATATTCTAGTCCCTTTTAAAGGGTGTCACGAGATGTCTGATCTACCAGGGCCAGCCCTGCTATTCTGCTCTGCCCTAATAATCAAAGGTCCCTAACCTCTGAACCGTCAAGAACTTGAGCTTCCATGATTACAGAGAACGGCTCTTTCTCCCATGTGGAGAACTGGGAAGCAGTTGGTGACCACTACATCCACATGGGCTCCCTCACCCCATCATCAAGGTCCCCTGTGCTATCCATAGCCTTCCCTCACCCTGGCAAAGGTGATGCAAAGCCTTTACTCTACACACCCATCCAACCTGAGCCTTGTCATCTGACGTACTCACACGGGGTCTTATTGTACTCTATGCACCCCCAGTTCGATAGGATGACAAGCGAACCTTACTGTAAATATCTTTTCATGTGTCTAATCCTCCCACACATGCCTCCGGTTTCCTCCCTGGCCCTCCAAGCTTACAGGCTGTTTCCTTCTGTGGTGAAGTTGGGCAAGTTCCGATGCTTGGGGTGGAGAGCCATGAATCATGAGTGAGAGGCTCTGAGAACACCAAGCCCATACTACTCTACTTACAAGTCCTAAACTGCCTAGCGGGATCCAACGCTGACCCCAGTGGAGTTCTTTACCCATGACTGGTGTCCTCAGGAATGTGTCTGTGGGAAGAAAAGTCTCAAGTGCTGGGGAATGGAGCCATCGATGATTTTGTTCTTATGTTGGAGTGCAAGAGAGCCCCAAAGGCTAGAGCACTCCCCAAGTAAGCAGGCAGAGACAGAGACCCGAGTCCTACTGCTGAGTCATTTAAATCTGCTTTAGATCCGGTTTTCTCAGGGCATGGAAAGGACAGGACTCCCAGTGGAGGTATCGTGTAGCTAGGGCCTAGAAGTATCTTTTCAGTACATGAAATTTAGAAAGAATTTGACTATTTTATGCTGGGGAGGTAGGTTGTAGAGCGAAATGGTTGGGGAAAGGAAATATTGAGTTCAAGTGATTCTAAAGGACGCTTAACTGATCTAAATATTTGTCAGGGTGAATTGCTACATCCACTCTCACCTGCCTGAAATCAATATGCTCAAGTTGAATGCATTTGCCTGCATCTGAGTGTGGAGAATGAACTTCTTAAAGCTGAACTGGCAGCTGGAAGGGAAGAGAGAAGAGCTGGACAGCAAGCCAGGACATCCAGAGTTCTTTTCCACTGTGGTGGGACCTGGAAGAAGCTGTTGAATCTCCAGAGGGTTAGCTTTTAAATGCTGTGAGTCTTTGGAAAGCTGTGCGAATAACTGTTAAACACTCAGGACAGCTTACGCATTTTTTTTGAAAAAGGTAAGTACTTATCTGTTGGAACAAAAGCTCCTCTTTTTGTTTTAGCCTTGAATTCTCAGGCAGTGAATGTACTACCGTGCACAGAAGGCAAGGACATGGCTGAGCGTGTTGTTTTCTTCACTTTATAAGGAGTTTCCTTAACAGGTCTGTGCCAAGGTCTTTTCATTCTGAGTCACTTGAGTTCTACTCAAAGATGAGACAGATAAAAAATTAACTGGGTGTAGTGGTGCACACCTGTAGTCCCAGCTACTCGGGAGGCTGAGGTGGAAGGATCACCTGAGCCCCGGGGAGACTGAGGTTGCAGTGAGCTGTGATAGTGCCACCTCACTCCAGCCTGGGCAATAGAGTGAGACCCCAATTCTAAGAATGAGAGACAGAGAGGTTGGCAGGAGGGAGAGGAAGGGAGAGAACTTTGGAACTTTGATTTATCCTTGTTTTCTACCAGATACTTGCAAAATGGGAGCCATCTGGTGCTAAAAGAAGTCCTGGTGTTTGCTTCCTTCTCTGGGGGGTGGTGTTCAACAGGGGCATTAGCACCTGTGTTAGGCCCCACCCTGCACACACACACACGTATGTTCAGTTATGTGCTGGCTCCTTGTGAGTGGGTGGGTATGAGGAAGGACTGGGGATTCTGTGGCTTTCATTGGCCACAGATGAGTCCACACAGTTCTCCAGCAGTGGTGCATGCAGGGACCAGGTCCCCCGATTCCCCAGTTATCACAGCTGTGCAACCAAGAACACACTGTATCTTGTGGCCAGCCCTTTTCCTGTGGAGGAAAAGGTACTTCTGGGCCTGTACATGCCCTTTATGCCTTGGTCTGGGAAGGAGAATGTGGCAATGAAAAGTTACCACTTTTATTGCCATCCTTAATATGGTTGATTAATTGCAAAAATACCCTCAGCCCTTTGCCCCCTCCTGAGGCCACACCTTTGCAATGTGACTTTGCATTTCCACCCATCAGTAAGTGGAGTTTATTTCCCCACCCCTTACATCTAAGCCTGACTTAGAACTCACTTTGACCAACAGAATATGGTATAAGCGATGATGTGCCAGTTCTGAGCCTCAGCCTCAACAGGTTTTGGGCACTTCTGCCCTCTCTCAGACCCCATGATTACCCTGCAAACAAGCTCACACTACTGGATGACAGAGACATATGGCCCAGTCATCCTGTCACCATCACTATTTGTCAAACAGCTGCCTGACCTATGAGTTAAGTCTTCCTAGACCAAGCAGCCCTCAGCCATCCTGCCTGCTGACCACAGATGCAGGAACAAGCCAAGCCAAAACCAGCCAAACCTGGCCCAAGTCAGTAGAACTGACCCATAGGCTGGTGAGCAATAATAAATGCCTATTGTTTTCAGTTACTGAGTTTTGGAGTGACCTGCTACACAGCAATACCTGACTGATACACTTACTCATGACAGGTTGGTATAATACTAGCCTTTGGGCATTCAGATACTTTATTTCACAGATTGACTGGAATCCTGCCATATATATAATCAGGATTGCTCCAGGCTCTGTGAATACAATATCTCTGCTCTCCTAGAGTTTACATTCTAAAGGATGAAGACAAACCACAAATAAATAAGTAAGTATGTAAATAATAATAATATCAACATTAGTAAGCAACATACAGACCATTTAAAAGATTATATGATAAGGAATAACCGTGCATTACTGGTCTGGTGGCCAGGGAAGCCACACTGAAGGACCATTTAGACAGATCTGAATGTCAGTGTAGAGTGGGCCATGTAAAAATTGGAGAAGAGCACTCCAAGCAGAGGGAATTGCAAATGCCAAGGCCTCAAGGTTGGACTATGGTGTCTGAAAAAACAGAAAGAAGACTGTGCCTAAAGCACAGTGAGAAAGGGGATGCGGGGAGGGAATGGAGAGAACAGGTAGGGCGTTTAAGCCAATATAAAGAATTTGGACTTTATGCTAAATGCACAGAGCAAGCTATTATCACTTTTACAATAGGAGAGTAACATATCTGATTAATGTTTAAATGGATCCCCCTGGCTGATGGGCAGAGAGTGGTTATTAAGGGGAAGACGTGGAAGAGTTGAATCAGTTAGGAAGCTCCTATGATAATGCAGACTGAGCCAGGTTTATAGCAATGGAGATTAAGAGGTCAAATAAGTTTTGGAGGAAGAAGTGACAGGACTTAGGATGAATTGGATGTGGGAGTCAAAGTAGAGAGAGGAATCAGGATAACCTCTAGATCTTGGTCCAGTAACTGAATGAACTGAAATACAAGAAACTCAGAGAGGAGCAGGTTTGGGAGCTGGACATTCAAGTCTGTGGTGCCTGTTAAGTAAGGGGGAAGGCCTGGTGTTTTGGGAAGGGGTCAGCACTGGAGGAACAGATTGGATGTCACTGGCATAAACCTTAGACTGGATGAGGCCACTGGAGGACAGCAATTAGGAGTGACAAGAGCCCAGGACAAAGACCTGGACATTCCAACATTTATGGGTTGGGCAGTTGAGAAGGAGCCAACAAAGGAGATGAAGAAGAAACTGCCAGTAAAGTGAGAGACAGATGTGGAGGTGTCTCCAAGATCAAGAGAGAAGAATGGGCAAGAAGGAGGCCGTGGTCCATTGTGCTAAATGCTCCTGGCAGATATGGGGGACAAGGACTTTCTTGTAATCATTGAATCTGGCAAACATTCAAACGCATTTTGCCTTCCTTAGGGCGATACTGAATCACAGAACCTAAAATGGATTGTAAAGTTATTTTCTGGACTCTGTCCTACAGGCCTCTACTCTAGATAGCTGGGATTAGTTAATAGCAACCCCTGCCCCTACTTAATCCTTGTTCCCATTGGTTCAGTTATTCCCCAAACTCCATGACTCTCTCTGCAGACCCAGAAATATATGACCCATCAGGTTCATCAATATCTAAATTCTCTGGAAACTGTAAGCTCCCTGAGGGCAAAGATGGTGTCTGTCTTGTTTGTGCTGTATCCCATCACCTAGGATATTACCTAGCCACAAATACATTCTTAACAAACATTGGGTACATGGAGCAATGTTGAATTCCATTTGCCTCCCTACCATCAGTGCTGCCCACCGTCTCCAGGCTGCCACTGCCTTATTCCCTGTGGATAGATGTGAGGCATTTTTTTCAACATTCCCCAAACTCCAGTTGCTCTGGGTTGGGGTGCTATCTTGTTCTTCAGGGTCTTTATAGGGCAGTATGCTATGGCTAGGGCCAGGTCCCTGGACTGCAGCTGACTTCTTAGATGTAGACATCTCACCTGTGGGCTGGCGAGCTGCTCCTTGGTACCTGTGCCATCCCTACAGTTGGGACAAGCTTACCCTTCACTACACCCAATGGTCTCATCTCCCTCGATCTCACCTTTAAGATTTTGTAAGTGTTTATTGTTGTGGAGTCTTCTAGCTGCTTTGTATTCAATTCACACATCTGCAGGGTCTGTATAGCTGAGTGATAGGAGGGGTTTGTGTCAACTTGACCCGAAATATCGTCTCTGTAAAAGTCAAGTTTATAATACCTGCAGTGGCATGAGGGAAGGTGCATGTGACTTTTTGACCCCTAAAAAGGCATTTCAGTTAGTCTGCAACGCTCACCAGGATGTTTGTGTGTGAATCAGTATCAAAAGTTTCACTTTCAGGATTTCATTTGAACCCTCTCTCAAAAGAGGGCATCTGGTAACCATTCCACAGGAATCTAAAACTACTCACTTGCTCATCTGAGTACAGTTTTGTTTTCTGGGACACGGTCAGGTGTTACAAGGCAGAGCCCAGAAAATTTAACCTCATTTAACCTGAGCAAATATCATCCTTTAATCATAAGAATGTTTTTTTTTTTTTTCAATTAAAGGCTTTGGTAATTATACCGAGCTTAACTTGGTAACAATTCTGCTACCACCTTCTACTGTAAGGATCTCATATTTGCTTGGCCTGTGAAAGAAAATTATCACAGAAGCAAAATCAGATTTTGGCTGAAGATACATATTAAATCTGATGCTTCACAGCTGAACACAAGCCCCTCCACCTCCAATGGTCTCCTCCTGACTGTGTGCGGACAGACACTTAATAAACGCTTTTGATGAAGGTCTCTCTGTCTTAAAAGGAAATCAGATTGTTCTGACAACATATCCTCATCACTAAACCGCTGGTTGTTATCCAGCAGCCTGTGATCCTCTAGGTGTTTGCAAATTGACTGCTTAATGTTTTGCATTTCTCTGTGTCCACCTTTTGGTGAGCAGCCACCTGTATAATTTCTGATATAGGTGATGTGTTTGTCTTTTGATGGTGGTCTTGGGCATTTCATTGACACACACACACACATTTTTGTTTCAGAACAGTTTCCCAAGCTCCTCATTCATTCGCTTTGTACGTATTGATGCCAAACCTATGGAAGCACATTAGGCTAATCCCTGGGGACACACTGATTAGACAGCAGATTCTTGTTCTTTTGGGGCTTAAAATCTAGTGATTGTAATTTCAGATAGTAGTTAGGACTATGGATAGAATAAATCGGCACTACAATGGAGACTAGATGGGGAGACCTCTGCGAATAGAAACATTTTAAGCTGTGACCTGAAGAATAAAAGAGGGAGAAGTAGAGGTGGAAGGAAGTGACAAAAACAAAGGCCCTGGGGTGAGAAAGACCTTAATTTGTTCCAGAATCTAATGGAAGGCAAAGAGGAGTGGACATTGGGAGGAGGCTGAAACATGGGTGAAAGGCGGCCATATTATCAGATGCCTTGTAGGTAGAGTGAACATACATCCCAATTTGCCAAGAATAGTTCTGGTTTAGACCTTTGTCCTTGTACAACTAGGGATAGGGCCTCCTTTCGCTCTCAAAAGTGTCCTGGTTTGCACGATAAGTTATCTGGTCACCCTGCTTTACAAGCATGTCAAAGAGCTGGGTTTTTAATCCCATGTGAGATGGGAAATCATTGAAGGGTATGAGGCAGGGGTATCGCAGGACTAGATTTATGTTTTCAGATTGTTTTACCGTCACTCTGAAGGGAGCCAGGTGTGGAAGTGGAAAGAGCTATAGGAAGGCTATTGTAGCGGATAAGGGAAGAGCTGAAGGTCAACTTAGCATCACATTTAAAAATAGATTACGCTAAGCAACATTCTACCATCTTCTTTCCTTTCAGCCACCTGGTACTAGTTCCAGCAGAATAGACAGAGATGCATGGCCTAACTCCCACCCCATCTTCAGGACTGAGCCACGCAGCCCCCACATCTGCCAGAAGTGTTAGCTGTTGATGGCTCACAGCTGAGTCCCTCCCCAGGCATTGCTGAAAAGAACCGCCTTGCTCTAGGATGTGCCCCCACCCCGGGGGCAACACACATTCCAAGTGGCTAGTCCATAGCATGGTACAAAGGTTGTACCCATCTTGCCTGAATTCAGGATCTCTTGGAAAAGCCACCCCCAGCTCTGCAGCTCCTGGTGGGGTGCTGAGGCCTCTACTGCAGCTGCATCACAGTTTAATTTCCCCTTTGCCTAGTCCTGCTGCCTTCACTCCCCAACAGGTATTGTTCCCCAGAGAACTCCCTGCCCCCAGTCATCTGTAACCTAATCTCCACTGCAGTCTGTGGCCTGGGGAACCTGCTCTACAATCCCAAAGTGAACACAGCTTCCCATTGAAATGTGTCTTTGGGTGTTAATCTGTCCTGCCATCTTTACATCTAATCAAGAGGTAGAGCTTCTCCTGGTGTTTCTGCCGGGTACATAAAGGATCTTTTCCATTGTCTTTTATGTCCTTTGTAAATTGAATCACCTTGTTTTTTTTGACCTAGATAATTTTCTCCGTAAATGCTTGCGTTGGTTCATGACACTGGTTCTCTGTAAGCAGGCACCCTTACCACTTTTTATTGCATCCCAAGTAGTGATTTCAGATCTTGTAAAACAACAGCTCTCCTTTAAACACCTTGATTTTCTATTACCTAAATTTAGTTGCTTCTTTTGGTACTTGAATTATTTCCTTAGGGAATGTAAAGATCTCATAAATTCCTTTTTTATTTCTTTTATTCATGAGATTATTCCTAGTACTTCTAGATAGTAATCTGAAATTTATTGAAATAAATTACAACAGGACCCCATTCTTTATAGTTCATTATCACCAAGAATGCAATATATCATGGATTAAATCATGCTGTCCCCAAATGTAACTACAACCAACAAAAGACTGATGCAGGGCCATTAGAGGATAATAGGAAAGAGTCGGCAATTTTTTCAAAGTAATGTGTTGAGTCTTCGCTCCTTCACAGGCATAAGGGGAATGAATGTTCATGTAGTTGAGCGAGTAAGAACTACGAAAGGGGTTGGGGTGTGCGTTTCCACATACTTTAAGCACTGGGACTTGCCCAAGCATCTGGTGGGAAGTCTTTTGTCTGGTTTCCAGCCATCTAGCCACATGAAGTTGCCAGTCCCCACCTCTGCTAATAGTAAAGATGACATGGGAAGAGAGAAGGGGTGTCTACAAAGACTTAAGTATAATCTCTCCATTCACTCATTCAACAAATATTTTTGAGTTCCTCCATAGTACCGTGCCCAGGTGGCACCATGAGAGGTACAGAGCATCTCGGAAAATCATTCACACATTCTGACTCCTGACTTGAAATGTGCCTCTTGGTGCTGAATCCCATAACAGTGTAATAAAAATATTCCAATTTTTTTCCTTTTGATAACTTTTTTCATTAAAATTCAAATTTTCTTCTATTTCAGATTACCTCCTCTGAGCATGCCGTCTACTGTGGAAATCTTCAATCTTTAATTAATCTTTCCTGTTATAGGAAGATTAAGTCTAAAAGGGTATCTTCCCTAGTTGATCCAGAACTAAATAACATTGTTCTCAGTACTTCCAGTAACTTGCTTACACTCTTATTTCTAAAGCATTGAATGTATTATCTTATGGGCTTGTCACCCCCAGCTTGTGTCACAGGAGAAAGTATACGGAGATCAGGTACAACTTCAGTTCAACAACTTATGATCTATTGGATCAATCTCTTTATTAATCTCTCAGAGCCTCAAGTTCCTTGTTTAAAATGGGGATAATACCTACCTTAATTAATTTCTTGAGGATCAAAAGAAACCCTGGTAACAAAGCCTTGAACCATGTCTGACTTATAGTATGCATTCTAACTGCAAGTTCTTTTCATGTTTTGCCCAGGAATTCTTGATTGATTGATTGATTCATTCATTCATTCATTCATCCAATAACCAAGAATTCATTGATGATTCAATTGTGTAAGACACTGTTTTAGGACTTGAGGATACAAACTGCACATCAGGACAATGTACCCAGTGTTATGCAGAGTCTGGTCTAGTGGGAGGAGAAGACAGTGACCGTGGCACGTGATGAGTGACAGAATGAAAAGTAATCAGGAAGATATGATAGGAAATACAGGGAGAACAGGAGAGTCTGCTTTATGTTGCACAATCAGAGGGCAGCTCTGGGCAAACGAAATTTGAGCTGAGACCTAAATGACAAGAAGGAGTGAAGCCAATGGAACATCTGAAAAAATAGTTTTCTAGAAAGAGAGCCCAGCTAGTGTAAGCCCTAAAGTAGGTAGAAAATGGGCTTGGAGGTTTTTACATGAGGCGTAGAGGGACGTAGGCAGAGGCCTGGTCACTGCAGGTCATGTTGGCTAGAGTAAAGAGCTTTGATTCTCGGGGCAATGAAGAGCCTTTGGTGAATTTAAAGCAAAGTGGGGAGGAGGAACAAGAGATGATTACATTATTCTGAACAGTACCAGGAGGGATAGTACTGCATAATAAGAGTGGTAAAAGGAGACCATTTAGGAGGTTATAGCAGCTGTCCAAGGTGGCCTGGCCTGCCATGGCAGCCACAGAGATGGTGAGAGGTGAGGAGGTGCCAGGTACAGTCATGGGAGACATAATGCCATTCGATCAATGCTGAATTACATATATTATGGTGGTACCATGAGATTATAATGGAGCTGAAAAATTCCCATCACCTAGTGACCTCATAGCTGCTGGAACATTGCAGGGCAATGCATACACACATGTATGTGGTGATACTGGTGTCCACAAACCTACTATGCTGCCAGTCCTATAAAAGTATAGCACATAGGATTATGTACAGTACATAACACTTGATAATGATAACAAATGACTATGTTACTGGTTTATGCATTTACCATACTATACTTTTATCATTATTTTAGAGTACTGCCTCTACTTATTTAATAAACATAGTTAACTGTAACACAGCCTGAGTCAGGCCATTCAGGAGGTATTCTAAAGAAGGCATGGCTATCACAGGAGATGACAACTCCATGCGTGTTATTGCCCCTGAAGACCTTTCAGTGGGATACGGTGTGGAGGTGGAAGACAGTGATACCGACGATCCTGACCCTGTGTAGGCCTATGCTAATGTGTGCTTGTGTCTTAGTTTTTCACAAAAAAAAGTTTAAAAATAAAAATACAAAAGAATAAAAAAGGTTATAGAATAAGGATATAAAGAAAGAAAATACTTTTGTACAGCTGTATAAGTGTGTGTGTTTTAAATTAAGTGTTATTACAAAGGAGCAATAGAGTTTTTACAGATTAAAAAGTTAATAAATGTTAAAAGTCACTGTAAGCAAGCTAAGGTTAATTTATTTTTGAAGAAAGAAATTTTAAAAATAGATTCCGTATAGCCTAAGGGTACAGTATTTCTAAAGTCTACAGTAGCCTACAGTAATGTTCTAGGCCCTCACCTTCACTCACCACTCACTCACTGACTCACCCAGAGCAACTTCCAGTCCTGCAAGCTTCATTCATGGTAAGTGTCCTATAAAGGTATACCATTTTTTATCTTTTATGCCATATTTTTACTATACCTTTTCTGTGTTTAGATACTCAAATACTTACCATTGTGTTACACTTGCCTACAGCATTCATTCAGTACAGTGACATGCCATGCAGGTTGTAGCCGAGGAGCAATAGGCTGTAAACCGTAAAGCCTAGGTGTGTAGTAGGCTGCACCATCTAGGTTTGTGTTAGTACACTCTATGATGTACGCACAACTAAATTGCCTAACAATGTATTTCTCAGAACATGTCTCCAGCATTAAGCAATGCATGACTGTATGTGTATATATATATATCTTAGAGTAAAAGCCAGCAGCATTTAAAGCTGGATTGAACATAGGAGGGAGCTGAGGAAAGCAAGGGATCAAGAAGGATTTGTAGGATTTGACTTGAGCCATGGAACGATGGAGGTGCCATTATACACTGAGATAGAGAACATTGGGGAAGACGCACATTAGAGGTCCGGCAGAGAATTCTAACAGAGACCAGTACAGAATAGAAACCAAGAAAGTATGAAAATACAAAAGCCAAGAGAATGGTAAGCAATGAGGGTATGATTCACAATTTTTATAGCCACTGAACTTACTTCACAAATATTCCATTATCAGCAAACAGCTTTAAGCCCCGTCACCAAACTGGCAACCCCAAAAGTCATTTTGGTACTCACTTCTCAAATATGTCAGTGTTATTGGATTAAACTGCATCCTCCTCTCCCCTCAGATAAGATGTGTTAAAGTTCTAACTCCCAATACCTTAGAATGCACCCTTTTTGGAGACAGAGTCATTACAGAGTTGATCAAATGAAGATGAGGCTAGCAGGGTGTGTCCTAATCTCCTATGACCGATGTCCTTAAGGAAAGAGGAAATTTGGACAGAGACACCTACACAGGGAGAACATGGTGTGAAAATGAAGGCAGAGATCAGAGTGATGGAGCAATAGCCAAGAAAGTCAAAGATTGCCTGCAAACTACTAGAAGCCAGGAGAGAAGCACAGAACTGTCTCATCTTCACAGCCCTCAGAAGGAACCAATCCTGCTGACACCTTGATCTCAAACTTCCAGCCTCCAGAACTGTGAGATGATACATTCCTGTTGTTTAAGCTGCCCAGTCTGTGGAACTTTTGCTAGACAGCCCTGGCCAACTCCTACAGTCAGTGTGTCGGGAGGGCAACCACAGGTCTTCCAAAAGACAAAATTGCTTTCTGGGACAATGTTAGCCACTGTGCGCCATCTCCATGGGCTTTGTTCTTGGTAATTCAACATGGAACTTTGTTGCCAATGCTTGTAAACACGTGCAACAAAATTACACAGGGTGAGTACTGTTGGGGAGTGGTGGATGATGCAGAAATCCCACATTTGCCAAGAAATGGAGAGAAGACCTCAAGCCTCAGGGAATAAATGAAACAGAACACATCTGAGGAAAGCAAAACCTGAGTACACGTGTTCAATACAGAAGCAGTGAGAAGAACCTTCCATAAAGGAAAACATTGCCTCTGCAGCATTCAGCCCCAGGAAGCAGCCGTGGGGAAAGGCAAGGTGAAGCTGCCCCACCCTGTTTGCCCAAATTAGTGATAACTTGTTTTGACAATGTACACACTTGGAATGTCTCTTCTTTTACTCTACTCATTTCTGTTCCCACAAGGCATGCACTTAGTTTCTCTTTTTATCCCAAGTTTATAAAATTCAAAAGAAAAGTATGACTTTTTTTTTTTTACTCTCAAAAATTTGGGAAGTATTCTTGAAGTATTCTAGTTAAGCTGGTTTTGATCATAAGAAATAGATACCCACAATGTACTCAGTTTAAACTGGGGTTGGGTGTGGGGGCTACTATCAGGATTTATATGAGGTAGTAACAGAGAGATTCTATTGAAACCAAGAACTTCAGTAGTAAAAATAGACTACGCTTACGTAGTGTGCCAGGTGTTTGTTTGGGGGGGGTGTGTGTGTGTTTGAGACAGGGTTTCACTCTACTGCCCAGGCTGGAGTGCAGTGACATGATCAGGACTCACTGCAGCCTCTACCTCCTGGGCTTGAGCAATCCTCCTGACTCAGCTTCCCCAGTAGCTAGGACCACAGGTGCATACCACTATGCTCAGCTCATTTTTTAAAAATTTTGTAGAGATGGAGTCTCACCATGTTGCCCAGGCTGGTCTTGAACTCCTGAGCTCAAGTGACCCGCCTCGGCCTCCCAAACTGCTGGGATTATAGGTGTGAGCCTTGGCACACCCAGCTGAGCCAGATGTTTTTGTAAGGGCTTCATGTGTGTTAACTTGTTTGTTCCTCACCGTATCCGTAAGAGGCAGATACTGTACTGATCCCTATTTTACAGATGAGGAAACTGAGGTACAGAGAGGTTAAGTGCCCTGCCCAAGGTTACACAGCTAGTAAGTGATGAGCTGGGATTTGAATCAATGGCTGGTGTCAAGAAACATTCCTTAAAGTACGAGTCAGCTACCCCAGGGGAACCTGAATGGAACTGAAGTAGATTAGGGATTCTCCCTGTTGCCCTCCATCTTCCCACCCTTCTTCCTCTTCCTATTCCTCTCTCCCTGCTTCCACATTTCTACCTTTCCTCTGCCTTCCTCCGTCCCTCTCAGCATTTCCATTTCCCCTTTTGTGTGTGTTGGCTCTGTTCTGTTTTGGCCACTGACTTACTTTTTCTCTCTTCATGCTCTGTGTAGCTTCTACTTACTCCTAGCTTCTCAGCCTGGATGTGGCCCATTGTGACTGTTCCAACCTCCCATTGCTCATTAGGTCACTGAGATTTCTTAGTACAAAATCCCAATGGACAAAATCCTACTGGATCAGCCCATGAGGTGCCCCCCACTCCAGTCCAATCAGGTACGGCTACATGTTGAGTCCCAGGAACTAAAAATGAACGGCAGCCTACCATGTAGGGCCAGGCCCAGGACAGCTGCTGTGAGCAATGCCTGGTAAGCATAGGATCATCTTTGTTTTTGTCAGAAAAACTATCTACTGATTAATTCTGTCACATATAAGCCTGCTGATCAAATCCCTACCCCTCTGCGGCCTGTGCCCCAACACATGACGTCCCTGGTGTAACGATACTCACATATGCTGTGTGCTTCTGTGAGATGGTGATAGCGGACAGTGAGTGAATAAATGAGAATCTTGTCTGGCTCCTCCAAGAGAAGACAAATGGGCCTGTGTTGCAAGGTATATCTGATCAAAGGGGAACCCAGGCATCAGGAGGAGGCTAGGGACAGGGGACCACGCCATTGCACGGTGACACTCAGCAGACATCTGCCTCTCAAATAAACCAGAGTCCTCAATCTGTGTTGCGGGTAAAAGCTGGAAACTAGGAGAGAGAAGCTGCCTGGGTAAAGAGACAGAAGGAACTCAGCCTAGGTCCAAGGGGGAGCTCATTCCACCTAGAAAGAGAATCCTGATCTCTCTGGAAAAGAAAGAGAGATGTTGAGCTACAGGGAGGCGAGGCTCACAGAGCCAGATGAAAACATCCTGCTTAGAGCACGTGGAATGTCTCTGTCAGACTTCTGCAGGTACCGAACAATAAACTAGGCTCCTGCAATATATATCTGCACTTGGTCATTTGAATATATAAAGGTGTTTAAAAAGCAAGCCTGCAAGCCATTTCTCTCTCTCTTTTTTTTTTTTATAACGGACTCTCTTCCAAAAAAAGTAACTAAATGACACATTACTATGTTTCCACATAATCTCTTAACAGATTTGAGCAGATTTGTCATAGTCCTAGACAGGTGTTAGTATCTTTGTTTATCCCAGCCTTCCACACCTTGCAAGATCATTCAGCCTTCCTTCTAGAAATTTTATTCCCTTCTTTGATACACTGGATTGACTCAAAACAGGTTTTGCATATACTTCAAGAGAATAAAAATATTTTTTGCACTAAAAATAGAATCACCACAGGCACAGAGAGAGTTAGACATTTAAACAAAGCGTATATCAAATCTTCTATTCTTCTAGCTAATCTATTTTCAGTACTGCCAGAAACACCTAACAAACTATAGTCTCACAAAATCAGAATCTGTGGTACTAGTATCATGTGGCGATGATTAACCTTGTCAACTTATTTTTTAAATAATCCTCATCATTTATGCCATTGTAGTAAAGGGTTCCCCTCTCCCATGCAGCAAGTCCAGAATGAAAGTGGGTTGTTGCCATGGCAACATAATACAAGGCAGAGAACTCCAGAGAAGGGGGGCGGGTGCATCTCTACACTCAAGGCCATAGCCACAAGAAAGCCCCAGGCTCCAGGATGGTGGCAGCAAAGAGAAGCAACCTGCCATGACATCACACTGCCAGATGGCCTGCTGTTGACATAGGGTTCCCCCCAACTAATTATTTGCATAAATCTGGATCTCTCATCCAAAGAAAAATAAAGAATTCATTCAAGTATACATTGACATACTTATTAGACAGTTTTTTCTCCTTGAACAACTTAGAATTAGAGACATTCCCCAACCACCAAGCACATAGTTGCCTTACACATGGAAGCTGTTTAAGAAGCATGTATTTCACGATATATATATATATATATATATATATATACACACACATACACATACATATATTCCTGAGCCAGTTATTGTTCAAGATCCAGAGGAGAGAGCTCCCTCTCCAGAGAGTTCACTGTTTAGTGAGTGGACAAGCATGTATAAAGATCCATAGAACCTTACATATCAGCTTAATGATAGACTTGCCCAGGGTATCACAGGGGTGAGAATTCAGGAGAGGAGCACACCACCCTGGAGAAATACACAGGAGGGAAGAAAGGAGACAACGTATGTGTCACATGACCCCGAGGATGAATGAGGAGCTATTGGTGTTCCATTGTTTGCTTTGTCTGCTTGCTTTGAGATTGTTGGTAGAGGAAACACCCAAAGGCAAAAGGTAGCCCAGTCTATGCAGGGGAAGCATATGCAGTCTGCTGGTGTTGAATACAAATCTGTAAGGCAGGGACCGGAGGGAGCTGAAGCTAGAGACATAGGGAGCTAAGATGTTAACAGGACATGTAAGTCCCTCCATCTGGAGAGCTTGGACTATATTTTCTGGGCAATGGTGGCACCAGTGTGACAAAGCCTGCTTTCTGGATAGACTCAGCAGCAGTGGGGAAAGTTGCTTAACAGATAAGATTGGAGTCAAGAGGACCAGTCCCAAGACTGCTTCAAACATCCAGGCAAGAGACAATAAGAGCCTGACTTAGATGGAGGACTAGGGATGGCAGGGTTAGGAGACATTCTGGAAATATTTAGTGAGTAAAGTCATATAGCTCCTCGGCATGACTCACCTTCCCAAATTCCTAAGACTCAAATCTCCATCCACGTCTCCATATCAATTTCAACACTAAAGAAAACCTGAAGGGAGGAAGGATAAGAATTGCAGCAGCTAAAGCTCCTTCAATAGTACATAGCTTATATGGTACATTCATTGAGCCACTTAAAATGATCAGAGTCACTTTAAACCCTATTGGCTGAGTTGATGAACAGGCAAAATATTTCTTTCTTGAATGTAGTCCAGTACATTGTTTTCCATAATTAGTGGTCATTGGGGTCAGAAAAAGAATGGAGATTTTTAGAGAGATTCTGAACAACATATCAATGCCAACTGAGAGTGGCAGGCACAACAAAACTGATAATGCTTCATATTGAGATAGGATCATTCCTCTGTGGCTTTCCTAGTTTCACAGTGAATATTAATTTTTAGAGCATTCCTATGAAGTAGAAAAGTGGCAAAGCGAGTTGGCTCCATTTCAGTGTCGGGGGGGCGGGTGGTAAGATACCAGTGCAGAGAGATGAACTGACTCGTCAGAGGCAAGGCTAGTTGGAGGAGAGCCAGAGGGCAGTTTGGGCTTCTTGGTTTCTTCTCCTGGTTTTATCATCTAAACCCATCCTAATGAGGTTACTGTCTTTAACTCAGCCTGTCCAGATCTCATCTAAAAAGAGGAAGCAAAGACCTGGGTAATTTTCCAGATAATTTCTTTAAAAGAAAAAAAAGCAACCTCTCTTTCCTCCAAATTGTTTATAATTGATGCAATACAGGAAGTCTCACTGCTTGTTAATGAGTTCCCAAACTCAAATTTTGCTATTTAATTTTTTTCTGAAATCTGCGTTTGCCTGAAATATCTCAGTAATTCAAGTGGAAAGGGAAGTTTTGCCTAAATTATGAAAATGACCTCAATTTCCTACTTTGCGTAGCTAAGGGAGAAGTGAGCACAGCATGGTATCTGAGCTGTAGCAGTCAAACCCTTCCCCATGGCCTGGGGTACATGGATCCCCTCTTGTTGTTGGGGAAACCCCACACTCGAGTTCAACATTGTGATCCTGTTTTCCATGGTAAATCTGTGAGTCTTCATCCTACTCATTTGTATCTCCCAGGACTGCAACAGACACCACCTGCTTTGTTTCATTTACGCATTAGTAAAACGTAGGACTTATACTAATGATTGGAAGAAATGACTCATTTCAAGTTCTTGCTACAGGGTCAGTCTTGGACACAGTTTATTTTATATGTATATAAAATGGGTAAATTGAGCTAGCAGTGATGAAGCAAGGAAATGACTGAGCTGCCTGCTTTTTTGCCAAAGCACACGTCCCAGTTCTTTGTCTGACTCTAGTCCCTGTCATCTGCCAGGCTGCTTTTGTCTTTCCCTCATTCGGCCACTCTTCCCTTACTCCTTTCTTCTCGTATCTCTCGGGATAGATTCACATGCCTCTGGACGGCTTCCATTCAGTGAGAACCTTGGATAACAAGGTGGTCCACAGGCAGCAGTTCAGCTGGAAAGCAGCAGCCCTATCCTGAAGCTATTTTGGAGGCAGACTATGAGTCGATAGCAGGACACCAACAGTTTGCCTCTTCACTGGGGCTCACAGACAAAAGCCTCAGATCTTGACGATGAACAGCGGCAGCTCCTTTGGGCGGGCATGTGGGCTGTCCTGCTGCTCCCGGCAGTCGGAAGAGCCAAGAACAAAAGATGTCCGCCAGGCCGCCCTGGTACCCAGCCGGAGCACACTGGGTGTCCTGCACACTCACATCCACACACTGCCCGACTCCCTGTGGCAGACACCCCAGCATGGAGATTGCTCTCTTCTGGATTCACACATCTCCCAAAAGGAAGGGCCCTTTTCTGAGATAAAATCACTGTATTTTTACACCCTAAACAATTAGACAAGATTTCCCAAAATGTAAGAGCAGTTAGTAGACTCCATCCAAGGCGGTGAAGGCAGGAGGAGAGAAAAGGAGGGAGGAGGGAGAGGGTGGGGGAAGGACAGCAGCGGCTTTGGAGTCTTTGTTTCTCTCCCATCTGGCTTAAAGCCAGAGGCGAAGATCGAAGAGACCTATCCTTTGTCCACTGATCTGACAGTCATCCCATGTTACCACTCGGCAAAATCAAAGTGAAATGCATTCACACATTCACGTCCGTCGCTCAAAAGGTTGCTAAGAAATCTAAGTCTTCCTGTGCCTAATGGCAGCAGGATTTCTAGGCAACAGTCCTGTTTTCAAGGTCATAATAAAATGAAGAGAGCTCCACTTTTTCCACTATAGTCCATCATTCTTAGCATGCTCCTGTCCTCCCAGGGACCCAAGCATGTGCTCTGTGACTTTAAGGGAGGAGCGAGTTCTTCCCAGTCTCTCTCTATTGAGTCCAGTTAGACTATAGCATGTAAAGTTCCAGGCCATAAATAATTCAAAAGGCATGAAGAAGATTTTCTTCATTCTCCATCTATCCCTGCACAAAACATCCCCCCCTCCCTTTCTGGCTTATAACAAATGCTAATTTAATCAACTGGCAGTAGATTGTACTGGTTGCTGACTCATGCCAGACACAGCCCCTATGGACTAACAGAGCTATGCCATCTCATTTGGAAATGAACAATAAAGAAGTATGGTCCTGAGCTGACCACCTTCCTGCATTTGTCCTTTGTTTCCTCCTTTTTCTGCCCTCCTCCCCTAAAAATAAGGTTATTTACAAATGTATCCCCTGACATACACGCAAGTAATTTACATGGCAGCCACACTGCCTGCAAAGGGCTGAGCTACATGCAAGTTATGTGGCCTCTCGACTGCCTCTACGGACACATGGGACTTCCCTAGTGGTCCTGAAAGCCGTTCTCTAGAAACACCCTGTGCATGCGGCAGGGGGAAGGGGAGAGCAGGCAGTGCGGAGGTTGGGAAGGCAGAGCCTTGTTATCCAAGCTGTGAAAGTGCACGTGTCAGTGAGAAAGCATGTGTGTTCTGAAAACGACAGCACCGGATGGAAGCTGATTAAATAGTGTAGGGGAGCAGCTCCCCCAGGAGAAGTCTTTTTCACCTTACCAAGCTGGGCGGGAGTGGGGACTCTCAGACCCCTGGGGACAGCTGTGAAAGGACAGTGGGAGAAAGAACTTTCCCAAAGACAAGGCAGTGGGTGCAGCAGGTAGAAGGGCAGTGGGTGGAGAGGATAGAACATAAAGCAATGCCTCCAAAAAGAGAGGACCAAGAGATAGGGCGATATTTCTGGGAAGCCTAGGGAGCCCCATGGCCTATTTCCTTTTCCTTCTGCTCTTTCACTGTAGCTATAAATATTTATCTTATGAAGAAGCATCCTCCCTCCCCACCCCAGAGGGATTTATTTAAAGCCCACACCATCACGATCATGCAAATATTTGCTGAGTGCTACTGTATAGGGTCCTCTGTGAGGACTTAGAAGATCGTTTACCTTCTCACCTTCCAATGCCTTGTAAAACACTTACGGTGTGCCAAGCACCATGCTATCCCTTACTTTGTTAGCTTTCTCCTTTTAGCCACCCCCTCAGGTACAGAGCTGGTAGCACGAGGCCCATTCTACAGAGAGCTGGAGCTCCAGGAAGGGGCTAGTGGATGGCATAGTCATGGCTGATGCTATTTCCACCAGACACCCTGCTCCCTGGGGGTTTGCACACAGGAAGCCTAGCTGCTTAGACCTTAGGTTATCACTTATTAAACAAACGGAGCAGCAAAACATCAGAATTTCTGGAAGGGTCTGACCCGTCAGGTCACCAGACCCTGCCGACAGTGCTGACTATCCCTGCTATTCTTCTGGTCTTGAAGTGTCAATGAACGCTTTTCTGTGTAATTGTACACCTCCCCAGCCCACCACCACCGCATTAGATTGCAACTCCTCCTGGCCAGGAGCTGAGTCTGGGGAGCTTTTGTGTTCCCTGACAAGGCTAAGAGGGAAAGCTCGCAGAGAACAAATTCAAATTTTCTGGTTGATGGCAAGCACACTTTTCAGTCTCTTAAAATAAGAAATCCTACCCCAGCCACCTTTATTTCCAAATCCTCACACTGAGGCTGGTTTCTGCCATGGTCATTCTCCCAGCATGGTAGCTGTGTCTGCGTTCCTTTGGGTTGTGTTTTGGGCGTGTGTGCATACGTGTGCGCACACATGAGTGTGTCTCAGACTGCATTGTTGCGTGCCCCTCTTCGAGGATTTTTCTCTGCGAGCCTCCCTGCTGACAAACAGGACATGCACAATGGCAAAAGTGCTTTTTCTCTTAGACCAATGAGAATTCATAATCCATTTCCTACGGAAGCCCAGAAAGGGAAACGAACAAGCAGCCCTCTTCTCCCCCAGCGTCCTGAGTCACGGCACAAATATTCTACACTCTCTTCTTCTAATTTATGGTCCTACAACTTCAAGGTCATTGGGAAGCTAGGAAAGAATTGTCCCCTCCTGGGGGAGGCTTTTGCACCCAGCTCACAGCATTTTAACTGCCCCTGCTTCACTGCCAAGAAGGGAAGGCGTGGTTCACTTTGTCCTTATTTGACCAGAGGCTAGGCATGGAATGCTGCCTCAGTGCCTGGGCTGTAAACTCCTGAGGCGGTCGTAAATAGGCACTCGGCCTGGTATGGCTTCTTGGCTAAACATTTGCACAGTAACTCAAATGAGGCAGCAGACATGAGTCAGGAGGGAGAAATCAGCTCAAGAAGGGGGTGGGGGCTGGAGCTTAGGCTTCTCAAGCCTTTGAGATGATGCTTTAGCCAGAGATACTCAGCTGAGCCTCCAGGGACAGACTGCGGGCCCTCCCCCATACACTGCACCACCTGCCAGAGACATTTGCAAAGCAGCTTGTAAGACCAGCTACGTAAAGAGCTACTTGTCCATACTCCATGCATGAGGCCAACAAGGACCTTGTGTGTTTCTGAAAGGGGCAATAAAAGACATTAATTATTGTATCCAGATTGAACATTCACAGTTTCATCCAAGGTTACATACAAGCTGAGAACTTAAAGCTCCGGGATGATATTGACCCTGCAAGGTTAAGTCTGGTGGAAATACGAAAAGATAATAGTTATTTCATCCCAGTGATCATTGTTAAGTGCTTGGTGATCAGTGGATCACCAGATTTATCCTTGCTTCCCAAAGATAGAGTGCCTGTGGCTGGTGGCCAGAAGTTTTTAAGCCCACACAGCATGTTTCCTATTCTCTGTTGAGGACAATGAAAGGGAGAGCCTCTCCCAGCTGCTACATGCCACCCTCTAAAGATCTGAAATAAAGTATGTGCTGAAGAAATGAATGGATTATTTCCTTTATTCATTCACAATAAAACACAGTGCTGCCCCGATATTGTGTTTCTCCATAGTAAGTCTACCTCCCTCTGCTCCTGTGTAACAGTGATGGTTTGCTAGGACTGCAAAGACCACAGATTGGGTGGCTTAAACAACAGAAATTTATTATCTCACAGTTCTGTAGGCTAGAAGCCCAAGATGAAGATGTCAGCAGGGATGGTTTCTTCTAAGGGCGTCTCTCCTTGACTTGTAGATGATCACCTTCCTGTGACGTCTTCACAGGTCTTCCCTCTGTGTCTGTCTACGTCCTAACTTCTTCTTACAGGACACCAGGTCATGGACATCATGGATTAGGGCCCACCCATAGAAGTTCATTTCATTTTCCCGCTTTGAAGACCCTATTTCTAAATGCAACCACATCCTGTGGTGCAGGGAGTTAGGACTTTAACACATAACACAATTCATTCCATAACAACAATTATAATTTTCTGGTGTCACAGGGCCAAATAACTTAGTCTCCTCCTCTCTGTGTCTGCATAAACATTTTGGCAAATACAAATACTGCCCCTGACACAGAGAGACACAGGATCTGCCCTTACCATGCCTGCCCACACCCTCTCTCCAAAACGGCTCTATCAAATAATTCCATGGCGTTTCAGGTTGTAACAACAGAAAAAAAAAGTTCTTTTTCTTTAAGTACGAATTTTCTAGTCAGTCTTTCTACTGCTGAAGGAAAGGGGCAGTGACAATGCCTTGTCCTTTGTTCATTTATTCCTACCACCTGATTTCCCTTGTTTTGGTATGAAGGCAGCTTCTGTCTGGCTGTCTCATTATCAACACCACATCTGAGCAGTTTATTTTGGTAACAAAATGAGGTTTCATTTATTTTGAACATAAACTGAGACTCAGCATTTGACCAGCCTAAGTTGTAGGAAAAACTCCAAGTGGCAGGGTTATACCTGGTTCTCTTCATCCTGCATGTTTCGTCCACCAGGTAACCCCAGGTCCCATGAGGTGGCAATGTCACCATTGCCCCAGCCCAGAGTCATTTCAAGGAGGAGCAGGTTGCTTCCTGATTCCCAAAGCATTTGCCTGTACCATTGAAGACTTATTCCTGCTCAGGTAAGCCCTAACCATCCATCCAGCACCACACAGCCCTTTTCAAGAACACGACTGCTGAGCCCATGGGGTGAATTTTGGTCCCATAACTACAGAATAGTTAAATGGGTAAGCATCAAGAAAGAACACACCTGTGACATTTTTGATGCTTTAAAAACTCTCATTTAAAATTTCCTGGCTGTAAACCCATGTTGAGTGTGTGTGTTTTGTTTTTTTAAAATACTCCTCTGAGCCCAGCATGCTGGAGACATGACAAATTTGGTGCTTTGAACCATATGCCTGTTCGAATTTTAGGGATGCACTTTGGTTAGGTTTTTAGAGCACCTTCTGGTAAATTAAGTCAGAGGTAGATATCAATGCTGGTACATATTCAAGCAGGCAAGGAAAATTAATTGCAAGAATGGGGTGGGAAAATATCTTCCATTTATCATCTTCCTATTTCAAAATTCAAACCTACATTTCTAGAGATTTAAAGATATGACAATAAGGAAGTTTTAACTGGCCAACATTTGAAGCCAAAGAGGCTAACCTCAAGGAATGAATATTATTTGTTTATCTACTATGTATGGGGTATAGAGCTGTATACTGAGTCATAGTTAGACATGTAAATCTCTATCCTCCAGGATCACATCATCAGAATAAAGAGACCAAAGATGCATGAAACCATAACAATGGAAAGCAGGAAAACCTGATCAGTTCCAACTGAGCGGGATGGACATTCTGCACCATTGGGGTTCAGAGTGGGAATGATCTCTGCAGTGAAGGGGTCGCAGAGGAGGTGACATTTGAATTTGGATTAGGGGCTTGGAGTGGGAGAATGACATGATGCCAAAACTGTTGTCAGAGGTGAGTTCCCTAGCATGGGGCACAGGATGTGCTGGGGCAGATGGGGAGCAAGCTTGGGAGGCAAGTTTATAGACCCTTACCACGGCCCAGGCACAAGGCAATTCACACAGGAGCTGAGGTATGGCAGTCGTGAGTAGAGGCAGAGATGGGTGGGTAGAGGAAGAGACAGCATCTGTGAAGAAGAATAAGCAGAGCTTTGAGTCTACTGACTGTGAGGAACAGAGGACAGGGACCAGGGTCCTGACCACTGACAAGCTTTCAAAAGAAGATGGCTGCCCACGGGAAACATCTAGCTCCTAGACCTTCTTCCTAGCTGGGCAGCTGTCCCAGCTTCCTCTCCTCACATGCCCTTAAAATAGCAGAACTGTCCAGCACGCTGGGCTTTCTGGTGGGAGTCCCAGGCAATCCCAAGAATGTAGCTCTGCCCTCTGAACAGATAGGAAGAATGTTCAGGGCACAGGTATGAATTATCCAGGGGCAGCTGTCAAACAAAAAGTCCCAGAGCTCCCTCTGGCTTCAACCCCAAAACAAGATCTCCATTCCAATTGTACTCAAGTGGACATAATCCAGCTATGACTGGGATCATTTGGACTTCAGATCACATACTTTTGTCCCCTTTTGGATATTGTTGTGATTTTTTTTTGTTGGCCCCTGTTAAGCATCTATTGTCTTCATTCCCCTTTTCCAATATCCCTTATTTCTATCTGAATGTCTCATATGATCCTGGGGCTCACATGGTCTAGGTGAGGTTAACCAGGCATTCCATCCACCTGTCCTTGTTGATATATTTAAGCTTCTGGTTCAAATGTCACCTGAAGCCAGATACTTCTAAACTTTTCATTTATACGAAATAACTTCCCTTTATTGTTTGAGCTAGTTTGAGCTCGGTACCCTCTGCTTGCATGTAAAAAGTCCCTGACATGGCCCAGTGTGGTGGCTCATGCTTGTAATTTCAGCACTTCGGGAGGTTGATGTGGGCGGATCACCTGAGGAGTTCAAGAACAGCCTGGCCAACATGGTGAAACTCCATTTCTACTAAAAATACAAAATTAGCCGGGCATGGTGGTACACACTTGTAATCCCAGCTACTTGGGAGGCTGAGGCAGGAGAATCACTTGAACCCTGGAGGTGGAGGTTGCGGTGAGCCAAGACAGCACCATTGTGCTCCAGCCTGGGCAAAAACAGCGAAATTCCATCTCAAAAAGTTCCTGACACAGGCTTCTTGTTTAATTATGTTATTGTAGAAAGGGCTCTGGGAAGGAAGACAGAACATGGTCACTCCAGGCCCTACTCTGGTATGAACTGGCCCTGTGACCTTTGTCAAAGCTCTGCATCTCTCTGGGCTTCAGTTTCTTCCTCTTAATGTGATGAGCTGTTCAAGTCAATTGTTAGTGATCCTTCTAGCCTTGGCATTCTGACTCACAACGCCCCTGTATATGGAGACTCTAGTGAGCTTGGCCATGCACCTCATGATCTGCCTCTGTCTGACTCCACACCATGGCCTGTGAATACCAGGTAGACTGCCACTGTCAAAGACACTGAGGAATTAAATGTGGTACCAGATTTGAACACATGTAGACAAGAGTAGCATGCACACAGTTGGAGAGTTAGAGTGTTCTCTTTTCTTTTTATAGGGCAGAGAGGACATTGGCAAGCATGAGAAAGGCACAGGCTGGGGTCAATATGTCTAAAATGTCACTTTTGGACATATTGATCTGGGCCTAATAAAAGATAGCCAAAAAAGAAGGGTCCAACTCACTGTGGTAGATTTCACACTCAAAGGGAGGTTCTCAAGCTTGAATTAGCATCATAATAACCAGGTAATTTTGAGATGGGTAAGGATATACATAGCGCCAGAAATGGAGAGAGAAACCTACCTGGAGATATTCAGATGGAGGCAGTGACAGAGCAGTGACAGCTGAATTTGGGGATCAAATTATATCCCTACAGGTGTGGGGAGGAAGAAGATTGGAGCCTTAGGGACTTGAATGTCAGAGACAACCATGTTTTGTAGGAAAGAGAAAAGGAAAAGGAAAAGGAAAGGCCATTAGAAGGTAAAGGAGGAGGTCGGGCGCAGTGGTTCACGCCTGTAATCCCAGCTCTTAGGGAGGCAGAGGTGGGAGGATAGCTTGAGCCCAGGAGTTTGAGATCTGCCTGGACGATATAACGAGACCCTGTTCTCTACAAAAAGGAAAAAAAAGAAAGAAGGTAAAGGAGGAAAGAGAAGGGAAGTAAGTTTTGCAGTTACTGCTCACACATGGAAACCCCTGAGGCTGAGTGTTAGGAAAGCCAGAGAGGAAAAGAACAGTGTAGAAGAGGCATCCTTGGGCTTATGTCATGGAGCAATTTTTCCATTGTCCAAGGAATGGGCAGAAGAGAGGTAAGGAAGCCAAGCTCAGGTCAGGGCAGCAGCACCCAGACTGTGGCACTCCCAGGATGGATGGGTCCTTCCTGGATGGATCTTTCACATTATAGACTGTAGCAGATACTTTTGATGCCCTGCATGCCACTTCCCTGAAGTCAGATCCACACTGCCAACACCTATCCCAAGCTTGCTACTAAAGTTCTCTGTTTTGCTGCCTCAGGATTTCTCTGAAGCTCTGGGAGCTTTCCACAGGGAAAACGCAGACAGCCAGAGAAGTTAAATCACTTTCCTCCAGTCACCAACCACTGAGAGTCAATGGATCAATACTCCACCCCAACTCTGTATGCCTACGTCAGAGCTCTCAATGCACCTGTTAGTTTTTCCTCATCCCCTGCCTCAGTTTCCCATGCCCTCACTTTTGCTTCCTGGGATCACCTCCCAAATAAACCACCTGCATTCAATTCTTGACTGAGGCTGTGTTTTCAGGAGAACCTAGACCAAGACAGAGATGAGCTAGCCTCAGTGGTGGCAAACCAAGAAATGCTGGCAGAAGCATGAGTGCACGTTCCCTTTAAAGCCCCAGAACACTAAGTAAATAGAAAAGATCTCTGCAATGACCAAAGACTGAGCTGAATCCAGCAGGGCAGATAGAGATGCTACTCTGGATAGGATCCAAAGGCCCTCAGTTGTAAATTCCCCTTGGCAGGGTGAACATGCAGTGCTAGTTCCAAGGACTCCGTGTTGAGAACACAAACAGGCCTAGCCCCATCCACATGATTGCAGAATCACACTTCTCCTTTAGAGGGTTACCTTCCCCAGTTCAGAGGCTGCAGCCTGGGAGACTAACAAAAAGGTATTTTGTTTTACTGTTCAACACATCCCCACAATGTTTTAAAAACCAAAGTAACTTAGTGGATGTGATGTTTAATTGCAGTAGAAGGAGCCTAGCATGAAGCTTATACTAAACCTCTTCAACTATTCATGCTGTTGGCTGGCACCTGTAGCCATCTGAGTCAGCAACTCCAACTCTAGCATATTTAGGAGAAAGGACTTTCATTTCAATCTACTCTTCCACTGGTTCCTGCAGCAGTGTCCTCCACATTGCCTAGCTCCTAATTTGCTACCTCTGTTCCACTGTGAACAACTCTGATGGTTTTACTGTTGATCATGACCTTGGACCTGCAACAACCATTTAATACACTGTTGTTTCTACTCTTTGGGGAAGAGTGGTCCTGGGAGGGTTGAGCCAACTCTCCTCATTTTTCCATTCCCACTTGGATTCTGACCCCTTGCATAGTTTCCTACTCCCTAGGGATGTTTCAGGTAACTGACTCTACCCAAGCCTTGAGAAGATCATAAGGGAATTTCCAAAGCCAGAAAAGGAAAACAAAAGTCAAGTCCTGACATCTCTGTTCCCCAGGATTATCAGCACTACCGTATCATGGAGAGTCCATGGCTGGTCCTCTCTCTTGTCTGTGGCCCGCCATGTTGCTCAGGCTCTATTCCTCCTCAAAGCCTTTTCTCTTCTACCATCTCTCTTCCTCAAAGTGCTACTTTTCAGACTCCGGTGTTGGCTGACACTGGAGAGGTCCTTCCATTTCCTTTTGAAAACTAACTATCAGCTATCTTTTCGCATAGGATCCTCCTATGCTGGGCTGCGTTTTACATTTTCCCTAAGTATTTAAGAAATTAGTTGCTTTACTACTTTAATCAAGCAATTTTAACTCTTCATTCAGCCAACCTACTCCTTGTAGAGGAGACCTGGATCCTACCTTTACATATCCACTGACTTATCTACAGCTTCTTCTTAAAGAAAATAGAGTGAAGTGATATCATTTCACTTTACCCGTAACCTGGACCTGATGCATTGCTGCTCTTTCAATTAGTCATGACGATGACGAACACATCCTTTACCATCTGTAAAAATTGTCAAGGCTTAAGATTCAAAGGGAATAAAGTAAACTCTGTGGCCCAACAAGAATGTTTCGCGTTCTCCCCTCACTGCTCTCTCAAAGCTGGGGATTTGATGTCTGCCTTAAAGGCAGAATGGACTGAGGCCAGACATCTGCACATACATTTCCTTCCTGTTTTTGTTCCTTTAATCTAGTGCAATGATTTTCAAATTTCACTGTGAATGAAGATTAGAACACAGGGATATATGTTTTAAGGGTGATGTAAGGGCTTTTCAAGGGTAATTCTGAGTTTATATGATGTTCACGTTAGGTGTTGATTATAGAACCTAAAAATACCACTCCTAAGATGTGACTCTTCTGTTTGGAAAACTTTCTTCAATGTGAATTCTGCCAACAAACTAGAATTTCTAAATGGCCACGAAACTAGAATTTCTAAATGGCCACGAAATTTCAAATAGCACTTTTTTCTCCTTGGAAAGAGAACTCAGCCCTCAGGGCTAGAGGCGATGCTGAAAGCCACCCCTGACCCCCAAGTCACCACTTAGCAGCTTCTCTGCAGTGCAGTGCAGTGCAGGGAGAGCAATAGGGAACAGGAGCTCGGCATCCTTACTGGTCAGCCGGGTGACCTGGGGCTGCAAACCCAATACCCATCCATTTCATCTTCGCATTTCAAAGTGAAGATCTCCTTGGGCCCATCATATGCGTCCTGAATTTCCCAGCTTTCTTTCAAGCCCTATTTTATCTGTCGCCGCTTATACCTCTACTCAGGTTCATGGTAAATGGTCTGCTTCTGTCAATGACTTTTTCATCTATGTCAGGGAAAGGCCCATTAGACAAATCCAATGGGACAAGTTCAGAGAGTTTGTCAGTTCCCGTCACTTTCAGGTCTGGCTGTGCAGTGGAGCACGGACTCAAAACAGACTTGTCAAGATAGGCAGCTTCTCCTGGAAGAAGTTTATCTCAATGGAGATAAACACATGATGGGTAAAAACAGCAAAACACCAGCACGTCAGCCTGGTGAGCTGAAAAGAGCTGTCTGTGAATAAGTTAAATCAGACTCTCACTCCCCAAAGTAGGAGTGGGGAGACAATGGTACATATCCAAGAGCATGTGGGGGTGCTCAGTGAGAGCCTGATATAAATAAGGAAGCTAAATGTCTTGTCAATAATTATTTTTGCTATTTTCAGCTTATCAATAATCAATAATTATCGATAAGAGAAGTGAAAGATAATACTTTATATCTTATTTCACTGAGACAGTAAAGAATTTTCCCATTGCCGAACTGAGCAAGCTCCCGACGTACCCACAGCCTCACATACTTACCCTCCCCTCTCACTACAGAAAGTAAACCCTCCCCACTGTAGTCCAAGGTAAGCCCTTCTCTCGTCCAGTGGAACCTCCTTCTCTACTGCCTTGTCAAGCGCTCACTCCTAGAGTTGTCCTCTGCCTTCTACGTTATCAATTTCCCTCCACTTGGCCATTCCTTTCAGCTTACAAGCATGTTGTAACAAAAAAATAAAAAAATAAAAAAATACAGCCGGGTTTAGTGACTCATGCCTGTAATCCCAGCACTTTGAGAAGTCAAAGCCAAAGGATCACTTGAGGCCAGGAATTTCAAGCCAGCCTGGGCAACACAGCAAGACCCTGTCTCTACAAAATTTTAAAAAATACAAAAATTAGGCGGGCATGGTGGTGTGCACCTATAGTCCCAGGTACTCAGGATGCTGAGGTGGGAGGATTGCTTGAGGCTGGAAGGTCTAAGCTGTGTGAGCTGTGATTGCACTACCACACTCCAGCCTGGGCAACAGAGAGAGACACTGGCTCTGAAAAATAGAAATAAATAACAAATTAACAAACCAAAAAGCGGCCGGGTGCAGTGGCTCACACTTGTAATCCCAGCACTTTGGGAGGCCAAGGCAGGTGGATCACAAGGTCAGGAGATCGAGAACATCTTGGCCAATATGGTGAAACCCCATCTCTACTAAAAATACAAAAATTAGCTGGGCGTGGTGGTGCGCACCTGTAGTCCCAGCTACTGTGGAGGCTGAGGCAGTAGAATCGCTTGAACCCGGGAGGCAGAGGTTGTGGGGAGCCAAGATTGTGCCACTGCACTCCAGCCTGGGTGACAAGAGCAAAACTCTGTCTCAAACAAACAAACAAACAAACCAAAAAACCTTTTAACTCCATATCCTCTTACAGTTGCCCCTAATTTTCCTGCTCCCCTTTTTAGCAAAGTCTTCAACTTTCTCAACTTCCTCCTCCTCCCATTCTCTTGAACAATCTTCAGGGAACAAAAAGTTATTATTAAGGTTGCCAATGATCTCTACATAACCAAATTCAATACTCAGTTTCACAATATTTGTCCTAAGTGGTTGCTTCATATAGTATAATATCTTTGCTTGTGATAATTTGTTTTCTATTGTCCCTGCCCCCACTATCATATAAGCAATTCTCAAGGGAAAATGGCAAGTTTGCTCTGTTTACCATGTATCCGCAACTCCCAGAACACTGTGTGCCTAGCACATGTTAGGTGCTCAATAAATACTTGTTGAATGAGTGATTCAATCAACAGATTAATCATCATTAGGGATTATAAAAAGGACGTGGCTCAGCTGGTACCTGTGTACCAGTAAGTAGTAAGAATCCATGTTTCTTTGAGACTTATCTGTGCTACTTATTTAACCTAATATTTTGCAATGGTCTAAAAAGCGATGCTGTCCATTCTCAGAAATGGAGCAGTAAGGCAAGAGAAAGGAAGCTGATATTTTGAGTGTGCACTACACGGCAAGTACTGGACCAGCCACTTGCATATACATTTTCTCAATTGCTCCTCACAATACCTGGATGAGATAGGCGCTAGCATCTCCATTTTGCTGAAGAAGGAACTGAGGTAAAAAGAGACATTAAATAGCTTGTGTAGGTTATCCCTAAGATGATTTCAGGATGAATTGAGGAAGCCATGCTGTTTTCTAGTTACTTTGGGCTATATATTAAATACTGTGAATTCACAAAATTTCAGAAGAACTGGGCTGATAAAGATTAGTGTAAGTCAGAATTTCCAAAGTAAAATACATATTTAATTTGGTATATTTATGGTGCTGTTTTTATTGTCAAAGAATGTCAAAAGTCACTAAAGTAAATAAGACAATGAAGTTCAATGTGACTTTATTGTTTGTTTTCTTTTTTAAGCATACTCACCGTCACGCGAGGCTTGTAACCTTTACCCAGAGGACGCATGTTATAGTATAGCTATCTGGCTAAAGGTGCTCGATAAAATACAGGATGTCCAGTTGAATTTGAATTTCAGATGAAACACAAATAATGTTTTAGCATAAGTATGTCCCAAATGTTGCATGGGGACATACTTATTCTAAGAAAAATTTGTTTATCTGAAATTCAAATTTAAGCTGTGCTTCTGCATTTTTATTTGCTAAATCTGGCAACCTACACCTGACGAAATGCCCCACCACCCTCCACATACTTGTCCTATCACTCTGCCAGACAGATTTTGTCAAGGAGGTCAAGACAGAAAAGAAAGGAGAGAGGACAACTTTGAAAATACCTTGAAAAGAGAAAAGCCTAATGATATGCTGTCTTGCTTTTTATGAGGGATGGCCGGTTTACCTCCAGACTCCTTTGAGCCCCATCCCACCTCTCAGGCCTTCTCTTTTTCACTCAGAAATTGAATAACCATGAACAAATTCCTCATGTTCTCTAGCCTCAGTTTCTCCATCTGCAAAACAGCAGCAGTCTTAGGTGTCAGAAAAAAAAAACAGGTGATGTGATATGACTGACTTCCACAGATAGTGTTTGGTCAAGACTTCTCTGAAGCTTCTAAACAGAAACACAAATGATTAGAAGAAAGCAGCCATGTGAGGGGGGAGAGAGAGCACGAGCAATCTTGCGCTTGTATCTGTGTAACTGTAGATAAGATCAAGAAGACAGAGCTGGACAATGTGTACAAAATGTTTAATAGGGACAGCAGATTCTACACTGACCTGCTTTTCAACAAAAATAAAATAAACCAGATTTTGAGTAAAGTAAAAACTTGACAACTGGGGCAAAAGTAGGACTAATCTATAAATCACTCTTCCTGAAGTGGGTTTAAGTGGTGACTTGAAATGCATGCTAAGTGAGGAAGAAAATACAAAGACTGGGCATAAACACAGCATGGAGTTATGATCAAACTAAAGTTGCAATGAAATTAACCCCATCAGTACTTGCTACTGTGTATAACGGGCATCTTAAAATAGGGCAGTGTTATGGAATGAACAGTGCCTACCAATTTTCATATGTTGTAGCCCTATGTGACTGTATTTGGAGATAAGGTATTTAGAAGGTAATTAAGGTTAAATGAGGTTGTAAAGGTGGAGTCTAATCCAACAGGATTAGTGGCCTTGTAAGAGGATGAAGAAATCTCTCTCTGTGTGTGTCTCTCTCCCCCCGCCCTCTTTTTCTCTGCCCACACACTGAGGAAAGGCCATATGAGCACACAGGAAGAAGACTGCCATCTGCAAGTCAGGAAGACAACCATCATCAAGAACTTACCATGCTGGCACCCTGAACTTGGGCTTCTGACATCCGGAACTGTGGGAAAATAAATTTCTGTTGTTTAAGCCACTCGGCCTATGATATTTTCTTATGGCAGCCCAAGCTAACTAAGACAGGAAGTCAAGAATTAAAATCTGCTTGGAGGAGCACCAACATACCCATTTTAAAAAACCTCATTATGTGAAATGGCTACAGTTATTTAAACTCAAGAGGAACATGGAACAAGAAAGAGAAATAAAGTCAGTGAGATGAATGGACTAAAATAACCTAGCAATTAATGGACTAAATAGCAAGGAATGAAGCCCCTTTTCCAGTGTTAGGGTCAGCCTGGGATTCATCAAGGCTGTAAACAAACGGAATTGATCATGAGAGGTTAGCAGAGACATATGGGTAGCACTGTGAGAATATTCAGCACTAGTTGGAGACTTGGATTCTAACTTTAAAATTCTGAGACTTTTGATCTATTAATTTATCCATTCTCATTGTTCTTTTGCTTGGACTGTAAAGAAACAAAATAAGGCACAATCAAGTGAAACCTCTTGTCCAAAGTTCATTCATTCAAGACATATTAAGGTATGAGAGAATTTGAAGACATAGGAGTTCCTGCTCACAAGGACATAGAGTTTGGTAGGAATGATGTTCAGAAAATCCAAGCAGTGAAAACCTGGGTTTGAAAAGACATTGGGTAAATAACTGTCGTAAGATTGAATGAATGGGTGGATGCATTGAAGGATGGACAGATGGATGAGTGAATGAATAAGACAGTGGTTGTTACAGAGGTTCACAGAAGGCTTGGGTCCTGAAGTGCCAGCCTCTGGCCGGGTTGAACCTATTTGACCAGAGGCATGGACCATTCTCTGACAAACTGATAGCACCCTGTACCTCCACTAGGAGCACCAGATCAATATAGACAATACTGTATCTGCTTTTGCTTTCCTAACAGCACAGACTCAACTCCATGAACCAGGACCCTGACTGTCCCATTGACTCTTGGTGAACATTCTGAGCTCCATTCTATTCCCCTTGTCATTACTGGGGGCCTGTTTAATTTACCAATTTACTCACTTATTTATTTAAGAAATATTTATTAAGTGCTTACTGTATGCCAGGCACTGTTCTACACTCTAAGGATATATTAGAAAGCAAATGTACTTCAGCTTCTGCTGAGTAAAGGCAGAAAATAAACCAACAAACAAAGTGAATACTCCAGTAGTAAGTGCTATGGAGAAAAGGCAGGAGAGAGGGATAGAGCAGGGCAAAGCTGAGAGTGCAAGGTTTAAAGGTGTGATTGAGAAAGATTCCACAGGAAGGAGACCTTTGAGCAGAGATCTGAAGGAATTGGCAGAGAGGCCCATGCAGCTACCTGGAGGGAAGGTGCTCCAGCCAGAGGGAGGAGCAAGGCTCTGAGGTGGGAGTGTGCCTGGGATGAAGGGGAAAGCAGTAGGTGGACCATTGCATCAGGACCAAGGGAGTGATGGAGGAGGAGGACATGATGAAGAGGGAAGAGGGCAAGGACAGACCCATGTAGGACCCCGGAGGCCCTAGGAAGAATCTGAGCTTTTACTTTGAGCCATTAAGTCTTGATGGGATTGCTCTGGCTGCTGGATTGAGATGCTGAGAAGTGGAAGAGGCCCAAGCAGAAGCAAGGAAGCCAGGTAGGTAACAATCCAAGTAATACGGGATGGTGGCTTGGCCCAGGTGTTTGTGGCAGAGGTGGTGAGGATATCAGGTTTTAAATACATTTGGGCAGCAGAGCCAATAGGATTTGCAGATGGTTTTGGTGTAGGGTTCATATGAGGAGACTCTTGTCAAGCACCCCTGGTATCTACTGACATTGCTGCATGGCATCTTCTGCTAAGGAATCTCCATGAACTGGCCAGCCCATTTTGAACTGGGATTCTTCCAGCACCACCAGCCTCTCCCCTATCCTCCCCCATACAACTGTGGTTTGGATTGATGGTAACTCTGTTCCTAAGCCCTCTGCTGACTTGCCACCCCTTTCCCAAAGCCCAGCCCAGGTTCTATCCTATAACTCTCCACTTCTACCTCTTTCTATCTGCACTTTGGTTCCCATAGAGTAGAAACTATAGATTTTGAAGGAAGAAAATGGCCTACATAATAAGAACAGGTCTGAGTGAGGAAAGCAATTCCAAGCCAGTGGAACTGTTAAGGGGAGGCATTAGCCCATGTGTGGTAGCACTGAGATGATCAGAACACCAGGGTCAGACAGTGAAAATTAGTACCTTTCTAGTTTTCAACACAGTCCCTGTTTCCAGATTTCAAGATATTTTAGGCCAGAACAAGATTTATACAGTTGCCATCTGAGAGCAAGAATAAATAGGAAATCTAAAGGCAGTGGCTCTTGCAAACTCGTAGTCTTAGCTACGATTGTTTAAGCAACAAAGAAAGGAATAAGGGAGAGGGAAGAAGGAACAAAAAAAGAGAAAGATTGATTCTTTCCCGTTAACTGTTTTATGAAAACCAGCAATAGGTTAGTACCACATTCTGTCTACTCTGTTTACCTAACTTAAAAAAAAAAATCCAACCCATCAACCCCTGTATATTACTTTATGATTTAAAGCAGGATTTTTACTCTAATTTTTTACTTTAGACCCAGGGGTACATGTGCACTGGTACATTGTTACATGGGTATATTGCATGATGCTGAGGTTTGGGCTTCTAATGATCCCACTGCCCAAGTAGCAAACATAGTACCCAATGGGTAGTTTTTCAATCCTTTCCCTCCTCTCTCTCCTTCCTTTTGGAATCTCCAGTGTCTGTTTTTCCCATCTTTGTGTCCCTCTGTACCCAATGTTTATCTCCCACTTATATGTGAGAACATGTAGTATTTGACTTTCTGTTTCTGCTTTAATTTGCTTAGGACAATGGCCTCCAGCGGCACTCATGTTGCTGCAAAAACATGATTCCATTCTTTTTCATGGCTGCATAGTATTCCATGGTATATGTACCACATTTTCTTTATCTAATCCACCATTGAGAGGTAACTGGGTTGACTCCATGTCTTTGCTATTGTGAAGGGTGTAAAGCAGAACTTTTTCACAGTAACAATTAAGAAGAAATCCTCTCAGGAACTGAGCATGTTAAGTCTAACCAAACAACTTTTTAGTATTAAGAAAACATACCGCATAAGTGCTTTCCAACACAATTGATGCAACAGATCCTGACTTCCTGCTTTTCAGAGTCAGGATCAGGATTTCCAGACACTCAGAAATGTTGGGGGCTGTGTGTGCACATGTTGTTGTCTTAAAGGATTTAATACTATAATTCTCACATGTGGAAATTTTCCACTGACTTTAGTTTTACTAGTATGAGCCACCAAATCCACAAAAATTGCACTAGGGCAATTTGGAGGCATACTTCCAACCTCCTGATGGAGTAAATTATAAGATGTGATGAAGTAGTTATTTGCTAGGGCTTGTTGTGTTTTCATTCCTCCCACAAACAAACCATCTCAAATTAAATAGATTCCACACGGTCCTAAGGAGGTTTCTCATGCTGTTTTTTCGTATATTCAGCCATAGTGTCGCAACAGATGTTAAAGGGCCAGCCGCAGGGTATTTTAGTGATAGGATGTGAATGGGAAGTGGAGAACTTGAGGGCCTTACCCTGAAGAGATTTTGGTAGAGGGAAGTGAGTGGTGGGGGCGCACCAATTTCAGCCCCTTCTTAGCATCTCTGTGGCCTTCTAGTTGCCTAAAGTAGTAGGTTCTCCAAAATGCAGGATCCCTTGAACCTATCCACTCCCCTCCCCCCTTAATTATGAAAATAATCTTTTCAAACAGCTACTCTGATGATGGACTATTCCACCAGATATAACTCTTCACCTATGTCCCTGATGATGATCTCTTAGCTGTTTTTTTGTTTTGTTTTGTTTTTTCCCTTTGCCAGCAGAAACTGAAGGGGCCAGATTCACTGTCAACTAGAGTAGTTGGCACTGTCCCTGTTAATTTGAATTTGTACAACTGGGGACTTGGAACTCAGAACCTTTGAGACTGCATCTGAACAGCATCTCCATGCATGGCTAACGTAGCCACTGGCAACAGCAGGCACAGTGTGTAGGGCCCACAAAAATCACACTGTGTTCTTGTCTCCACCTGCCTCCCTTCGCTGGCCTTCATTTATGAGCAAAAGATAGTATCCCTGATGCCCAAGTCTCCCTTCCTTCCACTGTGTTTAATTCGGGAGCTATAGGAGTAGAGTGGCCCAGTGTAGCTCCTTCAAAGAGAGCGAGCCACCCTCTGTACAGCTGTGTTCCTGACCCTCACTTTACACGCGCTGATCAGAAACACATAGTGCCAGTTGGCTTCGGGGGTGCCAACCCACGCACAATCTTTTGCTAGGATCTGCCCCTGCCCAGGGTACCTGCCAGAGGGCCAGTTCTAGATGTCCATGTTTGGGCCAAAATGAGAATACAGATAACTTGTTCAAACCTGAAGTCTAGTTAACGTGACAACAGAATTTAATAGGCTCCATATTCTTTTAACATACCTCTGGCTTGAAATTATAACTGAAGCCAGGAGTTACAAGCTTCACTGAGCAGATTAATGAGAAACTTTGAACTCTCGGGAGATAGTCAACACTGGTAGTTTGAGTAGACAAATCTTTCTGTTAGAAATTTCCTTAATAGTTAAGAAAATTATTATTGAATCTTTACATACCAGTTACCAACATTTAAGTTGAATCAATCCCTTGTTTATATCTTACCTTAAAGCTGAGTTTCTAAGCCTGCTTCTTATGGCAAAGAGATTTCTTGTGACATTAAAAAGTGTATTTTAATCGTTCTAATAACTGTTGTCCTATAATATAACCTTGAAACTATAAGTGTTCTTTATGGAAAATGAAATATGTTAAAGTGCATTACAGGAATTTGTTACTGAACCTTGTGAGTTTTAGTAGAAAACAGCCTGTGTTGACTTGTTCTATGTTTGTTATAGAACGTTGATATAAACAACCAATCTTGCGACAGTTAACTCAGTATTAGTTCACTGCTCTAGATCTAATCTACTCAACCACCATAAAAGGGCTGTGTACTGTCTCTTAAAATTAAGAACATAGCTAAAGGCATTCCTGCTCATAAAGATTTATTTTACAAGTATAATTAAAGTGGTAACAATGAATCTTTTAAACACAACGAGAACTTATTTGCCACATTAGTAACAAGATTCTAGGGATTCCACTGTTTTCAGTTCAGAAGATGAGGTCCTCTACATCTAGGTTTTAAAAAACAAGCAAGTTGAAAAATCAGAAGAAAATCACGCAAAGGGTAATTTTCATGACAAACTAATTAAAATGAGAGTATAGGCATGTAGGACCATACACGAAAATATCTAGCACAGAAGGTGGCATATACTAGGCACTCAATAAATGCATGCTGAATCTGGTTTGCAACAATTAAAGTTCCTTTGTCCTAAAGTTAGTCCATGGTGTGAGACAGAGGTAGCAGACAAAAGTCAAGACATAATAGTATCCTCTGGGAAGTTACCTAACCCCAGCTGATGCTTAAAATTCCCTCCCTACTTCCTCCCTGAACCCCTTTCTCTTTTTGAATCGCAGATTACCAGTTCACAGACATTCCCTTCATTCCCCCTTCCCAAATCGGCATACCTGCAATATAGACCCCAGAGCTTCGCCCAGCTTCCTTTTCAAGGAACGACTTGATGTGGGAGTGTAAGTAATGGACCTCCTCCAGCCTTCAGCTATTTCGGGCCCTACCCTGGCTGCAGAGACATTCTCCACCTGAGGTCACACTCTTGCCTTCAGCTATTTCAGGCCCTGCCCTGGCTGCAGAGATATTCTCCACCTGAGGTCACACTCGTCCCAGGATAGCCCACACCCCTTGACTGAGGGGGATGCCCACAGGGAAACCACGTGGATGGGCAATATTCACTCTAGCACTCCCTACCAGTTTGGCCAAGGCCTTTTCAGGCTTGTGTCACAGGTCAGCTTTCTCCCTTCCCCAATCCTGGTTTTGTTTTCATCCCTTCTCAGGTGTTGATCTGATGAGCATCTTGCCCTGGAAACTTGGGCTCAGCATCTGCTCTGAAGAGACAATCTGAGACAGCTGTTTCACATTTCAGTCTCTTCATGGTATTACTGCCAAATGACCAATCTGACCAATACATCCAGGTGAAGAAAGAGGAATGGCTGGAAGCTCATTAGACTAAATTGGGGGTTCTCCAGAGTTTAGCCTTTAGAAGTAGAACTATTTCTTCAAGTAAGGCCATACAGCAGAATAAAGTGGCACAACTCTATTGAAGCATCTGAGGCAGGCCACGGAGCTTTAGAGAGATGAAAATCAATGGACCGAATAGATCAGTGGTTCTCACCCCACACCAGGCATCAGAATCCGTTGGGGGCATTTGAAAAACACAAATGTCTGAGCCTCACCCCATTGATTCAGTTTCAACATTATAAAAGTCCTTCAGGTGAATCTTATAGACGTCTTGCGCCGAGAGCCACTAAAATCATGAGCTCTAAGGCCCTTCCACCTTTCACGGTTCTCTGGTTCCATAATAACACAGGATTGCCCTTACTCCAGTATGATGCAAACATTTAAAAAGAGGGCCTCTACCATCCAAGGTTAGGGAATCAACTCTGGCCTTTACACTAATGGAGGGCTTTATTTTTTTATGATACACGTAGCACCATTAGCTATACTCTCCTCCAGAAATCAAACAAATGAAATTACAGATGTGCTAAAGTCCCTTTGACTTCCTTCCACTCCAATATTAAAGGACTCCTCCTAATGTTTCTGGATCCCTTCTCTTCTCTGCTGCTAAATTCAGCCCCCTGATTCCCCAAAACTTAATTATAGAACCCATATAACTGCCAGGAGATCCCACAGTGGCTTTCCCTGTGCTTCCCAGGAGATTTCAGTAGGACGATTTGTTGTTCCGACTTCTGTGGCTTCATTTCCTATATCTTATCGATAGAAGAAACAGCAGAGATTTAGGCAGTTCTCAAATATACATGTTGACCCTCATATTTATTGTCTAGTCTCAAACTACATGAAAAATAAAATGATTAATTTTTCTCTACTTTTTTTAAAGCAGAGTCTCGCTCTGTTGCCCAGGCTGGACTGCAGTAACACGATCTCAGCTCACTGCAACCTCCACTTCCCAGGTTCAAGCACTTCTCCTGCCTCAGCCTCCTGAGTATCTGGGATTACAGACGTGTGCCACCACGCCCAACTAATTTTCGTATTTTTAGTAGAGATGGGGTTTCGCCATGTTGGCCAGGCTGGTCTCGGACTCCTGGCTTCATGTGATCCACTCACCTCAGCCTCCCAAAGTGCTGGGATTACAGGTGTGAGCCACTGTTCCCAGCTAACTTTTCTCTACTTATTTGTAAAATTTTTTGGGGATGTGGTTGGTTCTCTTAATAGGTGCCTTTTTGAATACTTGCTTTTGAATGGTATTTTTTCTTAAAGTTGACAGCTAGTGTTAAAGCAGTTTGCACAGGGTTTGGGATTATTCATGGTCAACTGGTACTCAAAGACCTTTCAACTCTTGGTCAACAGCTCTATTCAGTGTTAGAAAAACAGGAGCGGCTGATAGTCATCTTTGCTGAGACCCTCTGAGTAAACTTTCATGCACCTAATGATCTGATCTCCAATTTGATTGCCAAACTGATGCCAACAGAATTGTGATAATAGAGTCAAGTGTCTTCAATTTTAGAAAGCCAACATATGGTAACACCTGATATCCTTTCCAGAGATACACACGCATTTGTATATACGTTCATAAAGACAGGTGGTACAGAGCTGGGCGTAGTTGCTCATACCTGTAATCCCAGCACTTTGGGAGGCTGAGGTGGGCGGATCACCTGAGGTCGGGAGTTCGAGACCAGCCTGGCCAACGTGGCAAAACCCCATCTCTACTAAAAATACAAAATTAGCCAGGTGTGGTGGTATGTGCCTGTAGTCCCAGCTACTCGGGAGGCTGAGGCAGGAGAATGGCATGAACCCAGGAGGCAGAGCTTGCAGTGAGCTGAGATGGTGCCACTGCATTTCAGCCTGGGCGATGGAGCGAGACTCCATCTCAAAAAAAAAAAAAAAATATATATATATATATATATAAAATATGTATATATATGGTATTATTTTGTGGGTACTTTGCACTCACAATATATAACTGATTCATTTTTAAAATAAATACTTTTGACATATCCATTAAAAGAAGGGCACAAATCACAAATGTACAGGCAAAAGAATTTTCACAAGGTGAACATTCCAGCAGTAACCAGCACCAAAATCAAGAAAACATTACCGCACAAAAAAATTCCCCTCATGTTCCCTCCATATTCCTAGATCCCAATCACTAACCTAACTTCTACCATTATATATTGATTTTGCCTGTTTGTGTACTTTAGGTAAATGGAATTATAGAGTATATACTCTTTTGTGTCTACTTTATGGCTTTCAACTTAATCCTTGGAAGATTCACTCATGTTTTACATGCAGCAATAGTTTTGGTTTTTTTCATTGACTGAATATAACACAAATTATTTATTCATTTTACTACTGATGAACATCTGGTTGTTTGGGGGGTGCTATTATGAATAAATCTGCTATGCACACTCTTGTATATACGTTTCAGTATATGTATCACAAACCTTTCTATTTGAGTATATGTCTAAGAGTAGAATTGCTAGATAAGAAGATGTACACATAAACAGCTTGGCAGATACTGCCATCTTTCCAAGATGATCGCATCAATTTATATTCAGAAGTCTATGAGAGTTCCATTGTTCCACATCCTCACCAACACCTTGTGTTTTTTGTTAATCTCATGTTTTTCATTCTAACCATTCTGGTAGATAAGTAGTGATATTTTGTTATGGTTTTAATATACAGTTTTCCAGACTATTAATAAGATTGAGCACTTTTTAATAAGTGTATTGGACATTTGGATATCCTCTTTTGCAAAGTCTCATTCTAGTCTTCTGCCTACTTTAAAGCTTTGTAAATTGAGACAACGTGGTATTAGCATGAGGACAGACAAATAGATCAAAGGAAAAAAATTAAAATCCCACAGTTATATGGTCACATGATTTGTGATAAAACTAAAAGTGAGGAACAGTGTGTGTGTGTGTGTGTTAGGGGGCAGATGTCTTTACAGTTAATCATGCTGGGTCAAAAGGATATTTATATGAAAAAAATACATTTTAACCCCTACCTCAGACCATACTCAAAAACAAATTCTAGATGAACTGTGGATCTCAATGTGAAAAGCAAAACAATAAAGTTTTTTTCTGAAGAAAACAAAGGATATCTTAATGACCATGGGGAGGGAAAAGATTTCATAAACAGGATACAGAAAGTACTACATATAAAGTACAGCAAATGATAAGACGTAGTACTTTAAGAATTTCAGTTTATCAAAACACACTATTAAGAGAGTGAAAGATGGGCACGGTGGCTCATGCCTGTAATCCCAGCACTTTGGGAGGCCAAGGCAGGCAGATCATGAGGTCAGGAGATCGAGACCCTCCTAGCCAACATGGTGAAATACAAAAAGTAGCTACTAAAAATACAAAAAGTAGCTGGGCATGGTGGCACATGCCTGTAATCCCAGCTACTCAGGAGGCTGAGGCAGAAGAATAGCTTGAACCAGGGAGTTGGAGGTTGCAGTGAGCCGAGATTGCTCCACTGCACTCCAGCCTGGTGACAGAGCGAGACTCCATCTCAAAAAGAAAGAGAGAGAGAGAGAGAGAGAGAGAGAAAAGGCAAGCCACAAAAAATATTCACAGTACATATACATAACAAAAAACACCTACCCACAATAGATTCTTTTAACTGCTGCATATTATTCCACAGTATGTATGTATCATAGTTTATGCTTATCTCTTAGTGATGATCATTTACTCTGTTTCTGATTGTTCACTATCTAAAACAGTGCAGCAATAAATACATTTGTACATCTTTGAGTGTTTTCTTAATGAATTACTCAGAAGTGGAGTGCTGAGTCATGGGATGAAGCAGAGCATTTCAAACCACAAAGGCCAATGGAAAGATATTTCCACCCCATGGGTTTTCTTCCATCTTGCAAATCTCACTCTGAAACTAGCTGTCTGATCTCTCTTTGCCTGGGCGCTGCCCATTTTTAGTCCTTTTAGAGACCCTAGCATAGCTTAACCAGAGTACACAGGCTTGAGAAGACTTAAGAATTCTAATGAGGGGGAATAAAAGGACATAAGAAAATGAGTAGACAAGAGAGCTCTCTAATATTCTTGGCTTCTCAGTTTTCTAAAAGAAATTGTATTTATGGCATAGTTATTGACTGGCGCCATATATCTTGCATGCTGATGATAGGCAAATATCCTGGGGTCTTTTGAAAAAAGGAATGTATCAAGTACAAACCTCAATTAACTGATTAAATTTTTTGATTACTAGAGAGAGATCAGACATCTCTGCATTTTTCAATCGTAGTTATTTAAAGTACTTTCAAATATACATTAATCTACTTTCCTGCTTTGGTAAGTACAATATCCTGAACCTAGCTGACTATTTCTTTACAGGTTTAAAATCTTAAAATCTTCAGGGTCATAATTTGAACATCAATCTCATCATACCTGACATTAATATGGCAAGCGTCCCTGGCACATTTTGCCTTACAGTGGCTATAAACTTCTTAAAGGCAAGAACCACATTCACATTCTGATTCTGCCATGTTTGTGATATTCAGTGAGAGTGTCTAATTCTCAGTTTCCCCATCCATGAACAGGAAGAGACAGTCTACCCCGTAGGTTGTTGGAAGAATACAAATTCCTAACACATAGTGAATAATGCACAGTAGGACTTGGTGAATGTTCCTTTCCTTCCTTCTTAATAATTTTTTCTTGAATCAAATTTAAATGAGGGGAGGAGGTGAGAATAAATTTGTTCTAATACTAGGGCATAAAGAAAAAAAAAATCATGCCTCACTATATTTCGCTTTGCAAATTGCGTTTCTCATCTGAAAGTGGGGTGACAGAGAATTCCAGCATACTGAGATTTCTAATTATTTTGTTCCAATTAGTAATTGGGCATACACCTGACAACATGTATCACATTTCCTTTGCCCCAGCAATCTCACTCAGTCATTTATCCTAAGGAAGGAACTGAGAATGAACAAGAATGAATAAACAAGGATATTCACTGACACGTTGTTTATAATATTAAAATATCAGAAACAACATAAATACTCATCAACAGGTGAGTGGTAAAACATATTCTGTATCAACCATACATCAGAATATTATAAAACCATTAGAAATTATAATTAGCTTTTTATTTATAGAATTATAATGTGTCAACAAAATATTGTTAAATGAACAAAGCAGATTACAAGAGTATATATAAATTCGGTATTCTAGTTTTGTCAGAATGTATGTAGGTGTATATATGTATTTATTGAAAAAAAAAGTCTTGAAAAATACAAGCCAGCATGCTCATATGTTTATATCCAAGGGGTAGGATTACGGATTATTTTCTCTTCCTTTTTAATATATTTCTTTTGACCTGAATTCCTTTACAACAAGCATGTATTACTTCTATAATCAATAAATAATAAAGCACTTCCATTTTAAGAATTTAAATTTTTTTTGTTGCAAAAAATGCCAACCAATGATTCTGTACTAGAAAATCCTGAAAAACTCGAAATTTTGTGGACCTTTTCTCACTGATTCTCAAATAGAAGGGAGAAGTCTCATTATTGCTGTTTATAGCTTGAAGTCAGGCTTTCTAAACCTTGGCCTGATTGGCATTTTTGGCTGGATGATTCTTTGTTGTGGGACATTGTCCCATGCACTATAAGATGTTTTGCAGGATCCCTGACTCTTACACACTAGAAGCCAGTAACACACACCACTCCCTTTCCCCAAGTTGTGACATCTAAAAATATCTCTAAACATTGTCAAATATCCCTTATGGTGGGGGGAGGAGGAGGGAGGCAGATTGGCCAATTGAACACCACTGTTCTAAGAAAACTGGAGGGCTGGAATTAAAACTCATGTTTACCACTTATTGGGTGATTCGACCTCTCTGTGTTCCAGTTCCTCATCAACAGAATGACTATCTAACCTTACAGATATCTTTTGGTCCTGAAATCCAGAATTTTATGGGTTTGTAGAAAATCAACTGGGTTAAATAGAAAGTCCAGCATCACGCAGAAAACTAAAAATACAGACAGAAATGTAGCTAGGTTTCCTGATTGCAATTTTGTACCTGTTCATTCACTTGTGTGGCAAATATTTATTGTCTACTATACCCCAGGCACTGTGATAGGCACTGGGAAAGAGCAGTAAACCAAAAAATGAGATCCTTTCTTTCATGGAGCTTACCTTTTTCTGAGAAAAACAAACCAGAATCATGTAGGGTTAATAAGTAAGAGTATTTTAGATGGTAGTAAGTGACATAAAGTAGGTAACACGGTAATAGATAACTACTGGAATGGTATTGGGGGAAGTAAGTAACATAGGATAAGGTGGTCCAGGAAGCCCCCAGAGGAGTTGTTACTTGGACTAAGATCTGAGTGATAATGAGGACAGAGCCAAGCAAAGGTCAATGGGAAGAATGTCCCCCATGACAGAGGGAACTGACGTGTATAAGCAGTGAGATGGAGAAGAGCTTGGAACTGCATTCATGACAATACAATAGCAATATGTACATGGCTAGAGAGGTACCAAAAGAAATTGTGTCAATTTATATTATTAGTAGCATGGGGAAAATGTAAGTAGAAAAATAATCTCTGATTTTTCCATAGGAGAGTGATTATAGTGGAAATTAGATCCAGAAAAAAGCTCTCACATCATGGCCTTCCTTCATAATGCAATTGAAAAATTGTGTTTGGGGAAATTCTGGAAACAAATGCCCCCAAAACTCATCAATGCCTTTCTATCATCATTTAGTACTAGGAGGGGGGTGCCAAGAAGATGTCTACTGAATTGCTAAAGCAATAAATTGAGGAGATAATCTTTTTCATGGTTGGTATGCTCAGGGGGAATGGGTCCAGCAGATAAAATGATAACTAGATATAGTTGACAATTTTCTTTGAGTAAAATGTCGAGCTTGTAAATAATTTAAAAATAGCCTGTCATTCAATTGCGGTGTGTCCTTTAAGAAATTTTAATCGATGCAAAACACATTTCTCAAACACAGCTTCCAACCCCTGTGAAACCAGCTATTGGCTTAAACAAGAAGCTGTGACACAGATCTGTGTGTGCAGTAGCTTACTGAGAGTGAATTGAGCTACAGCCCCAGAATTTCATATTAGAACAATATTCTGCAACCCAAGAATTAGCTATTGAGATGATATGTGATGTGCAAACACACAACTCGTTCAGCCCTTTTTGCTCAAGGGCACTGAGAAGCTGAGGTTTCCATCCACTCATCAGAAACAATCAACATACACATAAACTTTTGGCTGCAAATGGATTGTCTGTTTGGTATCTTTGCCAAAAGCTCAGCATTACAGAGAAAAAGAAAGTGAAAGGGAGGGAAAGGTGGAGGGAGAGGAAAGATACAACAACTGTCTGAAATTAGGGTCTAGTGTCACCTTGAGAAGATGAACTCAAGAATAAAGAATTCTACTACAGAATTTGGGGGTAGGGGAATCTCTCCTCACTCTGACAACTATCAGTAATCTAAGCTAAAACCCCTTTCTACAGTGACATCCATGTCAAAATGGGGAAGAATAGTGATCATTCTAAATGTAACCTGAGCAATTTGTCGCCTTTTCCAGGCCTGCTGCTTTCCCACTGTGGATGCTGCAGAGGCAATGGCTTTTCTTCCTCTTTCCCCTCTTCAACCCTGCCCAAGACTGCACTGCTGGGGCGCACAGCCTGGTGGCCTCCTCTGACTAAGCTGTTCTTTTCCTGAAGAACTTTTTATCAAAGGAAACCAATCATTGTCCAACCCCTAGTGTCAGGAGATGCAGCAGCAAAACCCCAAGGGCAATAGAAAGCTCTGGTTTTTTTAGGTTGAAACTCCTGGAGAAGATGTCTTGGGTTGTTTGTTTGTTTGTTTCTTGCTTGGATCTGGAGAACATTCTCTCTCTCTCTATTTTTTTTCAACATTGACATGGATTATAAAGACATCATCCCAAATCGCTAGCATGGCAAATAAACCAACACAATTAGAGAATAAGGACACCCCCTGGGCATTTAACTGAGGTTGGCTAGGTGTTTATTTTTAATGAATTGATTGTCATCGATTATCAAAACATATATGTATTGATTTTATCCCTTAAATCTTGGAGGCTAAATAATCTGCAAAGCTGTTAATCCTGGATAGATTTAAAGATAATAGATAATGCTGCATTATTCATAAATGTTGTACAGCAGGACATCCATTATACAACTGTTAATCTCGAGCGGTATCACTTTCATATACATCTGTTATTATTTTATTTAAGCCAGATTGTCAGAAATTTTAGGAATGCTAATTTTTAACATTCAGCTTTATAACGAAATATCAATTCATTTTTTCAGTCTAATGCAACCATGGAGACTGCATGAGGTTGCTTCCTTCCCTCCACCTCTGGCCCGATTTACACATAAGCACACTCACAAAGATACGTCTACATGCTGCATGGCTCTGTTATTGACTGTTGAATGGTTTCCAGCCTGTCTTTGTCCCAAGGTCAATTAGACTCAAGTTCCACTTTTTTTTTTTTCCTCTTGTAGGAAGATTTCTTTATTGGTAAGCTTATTTAAATTCCTTCGCAGATATTGAACCAAATCTGCTCAGGCTGTAGCCTCCTGGGGCCTTTCACTCTGGGCTAAATATAAATAAATACCCATATAGGACAGCTTTTGATGAAGCATTAAAGATCACTCTGGTTATATGGCTTCTAGATTTTCTATTCTATGAAAAACCCATGGCGGTAGAAAGAACCTTCGCCACGGAAAGGAATAGATTTGTAAATTGCTGCCTGTGGACCTCCTGGGACTTAATGGCATAGGGCAAAGAAGCAGCTGATCTTGGCAAAGGAAGCAAGATAAATAAAATTAGCCACCAAATCAGCTCCTTTAAAAATACCAGCTGTCAACTCCCTCCAGCGTTTATGAATTTGGGGGCATGTTACTGTCACATTGTGTCTCACCCAGGACCAAGCAGCATTGCTCTTTTCAACTGGGAAAGGGTCCCTAACTCCCCCTTACAGGGAAAGGTAACACAAAAAATTTGCCCTTTCTGTTTTACTCTGTCTCCCTTGTCGTGTGTGCAAGGAAGAAACCAATCCAGGCCAACCAAGAGTTATTGCTACAATGATTATACTTGTTATTGTTTGTTCTTAAACTGTTCACCAAGTCATCCCTTCAAAGGATAGGGCTACTGGTTTTAGAAACTAAATTTGCTAATGGAGATGAGAGATAAGGCTGGAAGAGCAGAAGTAAGAGAAGGGCAGGAATCCTGCAATCTTTGTGGGGTGCTTGTCTCTCTGTCATGGCTCCCCAGTGGGATCCAGACTCTGCAGCTTTGGGAAAGTGGCTTGTACTACCTGACCAGGCATTGAAACTATGAGGTACAGCCTCCTTCGCAGGTGGAGATGGGAGACACACAACAATTTTAAAAGCTAACCTTAGCCAGGCCCTGCACTAATTGCTTTGTAAGCATTATCTCACTGAATGCTCCAAACAACCCATCAAGATGGGTAATATTATAACCCCATTTTAAAAATGAGCAAATTGAGTAGTTAGGCAGTTGGCCCACCTTCCTGGAAGACGCACCATGTAGGCCTGTATGATATATGAGGCACCCTGCTCTTGCTGGGACTCGAGGGTGACCAGCAAACCACAGACACATTCTGGAGCCAATCATTTATGCCCAAGCTGAAAGCATGTGCTTCCAGGTGCACGTAGATTCCTCTGGCCTGGTGAGAAATCTCTAAGCATTGCTGCATTGCTGGGCAAGTCATCCAGGGAGAATCAGCTGGAATCACATGGATCACATGGAGACCCTGGGGAAAAAATACTGTGACAAATCCTTCTCCTTGTACCTATTTGCAGCCAGGGGGAAGAACCGGAATGGGATCAGACACAGACTAACCATTTTAATCTTAATTTGCACCTACCTATGACATCCTTTGGCTGGAAGCCAGGTGAATTTCCTGTTACACTTTATAGGAGCAAAATCATTAAGCGTATCTCTTATGTTGCTGTTGATTCTAAGAAAAAAAAAAAGAAATCTTACAAAGCTCAGTCCATAGCTGGCACATAAAAACCATGTGTTAGCTCATTAAAATAGTAATTTTTTGTTATTGTTTATTTTTTTAAACACATGAAGCTTTTCTATTATGCTTGGATCAGAATTCTGTATAATCCATAGAAAACCACAATCACTGCACAAAAGAAAGCTTCCATTCCAAAACAGGCAGAATATCAGAATACAAACAGGCAGAATCCACACTCCACAAACTGAATACAGGACCTGCAGTGAGTGAGCCAGAAGGGTTGGCACAATTCAGACTGGGGGAAAAAAATCTATTTTTCCCTCAACCATAGTAAACATGAGAGTGCTTTACTCATAAAGAGCTTTCCAATACTATTATTTTGTTGGACTTTCACAAGGCAATGAGGGAGATGTGGTCATGCCCCTTTCCAGATTTAGATCAGCTACGTGACTTGTCCAAGGTCATGATCAGCAGTGGAGGGAACTCAGGCTACATGTGGCCAGTTATTTAGCTAGTCCAAGAAAATGGAAGTCGTCGGGATGTTTCTGCCTGAATATTTAGCACAAGAACTGGTCATGGACACCAATAAAAACACACACTCAAAAGTAGCCTTTACTCTCGATGCTGTCTGGGCCCTATCCCTGGGAAGGAAGTTAAATGTCACATGTGCCTGCATTTATCCCATCACATTCTCAGCTTCTCCTAGGTGTAGTGGGGGGACAGGTTGGTGAGAGTCTCTAACCCCCAAGTAACCTCTTAAAAGGACTACTTGAAGAAAATCAGGGGAGACCAGCAACAAAGCAGGGTGGGTTCCCTTTACCTTCCCATGCGGGAGTGAAAGCTTTTGTCTCCCCTGATGTGGCTCCTCTCCTCACTAAATTATTATGTGAGGCACGTGGTGACAACACAGAAGGGTTTTCCATAAATTTGAGTTTAAAGGAGATAATGCTTGATGTTAAATCATTAAATTAAATCATTCTTTACAAGACATTTTTACAATTTCAAGCCATTTTCTCAACTAGAGCTGCATAGTAAATTAATTACTGCATTAGTAGTTCATTGGTGACTACTGTAAACAATGTTTGTACTAAAAAAAAAACATACAGAACTATGTTCCAAATATTTGTTCACATGTTTTGAATGCATTAAAAAGTACTTGTACTGTTTGAGGGGAGAGCATTCTTAGTAATTTTGTTGCCTACCCCATTTTATCCTGGAGAGAATTATATTCATCTCCCATTGGCATATAATTTATCACAGTTGCTTATGTAGTTCTGGATAATATAATTGAGGACTTTTTAGAAGTTGAATCAGGTCAGAGATAGTTATTAATCTAGTAAAAACAACTTTAATATGTTGGTTTATAGATATACCAAGAAGAAAGGCAAACCATTTTTTCATCTCTAATGGCTAAAAATATGAAAGGTAAAAATCCCGTGGTAGATAAACATATAACACAAGTCACATACATTATATCTAGCCATGCTTGTTCCAAAAACATTTCACTTTTATTTTTTAAATATATGGTTAGTCTTATAAAATAATGTGTAATAAAGAGAATGTACTGTAGCAAAATGGTTCCAACTAAAGTGGATAAGAAGTAAAATTTGGGTAAAAACGCTCCCTATGTTATCCACGTAAAAGTATGCTATACTAAATTGTATATGAATAACCTGGATTGGTTTTATATAAAATTTAAGTTTTTTCTAAACATACATACTTAATGCATAGCTGAAAGTCGCAAGGAATCAACATAGGTCTATATGAAGAACGGGTTTTTGTAAGAAACATATTCACATGTCTTATATCTGCAGAAACCACTTTCTCCAATCTGAAACTTGACATAACTCATTTGCTAAGCTGAAGTATACTCATGGAACAATAAGTGTATTTGAAATCAGGCCTGAGCCCCAAAATTGATCATCTCTGGCAGCTATATCTCTGCAGAGAATAAGATCATACATAGGCACACTTTTATGTGACAGCTTGTGTACACTCTGTGTACACAGGGCAGACAGACATCAAAAGAGAGCTAAAATCCAAAGGGAAAAAAACCACCCAAATGTCCATCAGCAGTGAAATCAATAAAGAAGTTGTGCTACATACATACAATGGAGTACTAAGCAGCAATGGCAGGGCATGGACTATTACCATCCTTGCAGCATGGGTGAATGCCAAAACCATAATGTTGGGCAAAAGAAGCCAGACATGTGGGAAACATGATGTATTGCTTCATTTCTAAACATTTTCAAAAGAAACAAAATTAATCTATGATGTTGGAATTCGGGATAGTTGTCACCTTTTGGAGAGAGAGGTAGTGAACAGAAGGGGGCCTGCGGGGTTTTCTGGGGTCCTGATGTCTTCTATTTCTTCATCTAGAGACTGTTTACACAGTCTAGTGTCACTTTCAGAAAATTCATCTAACTATACACTCATGATACATGTACTTTCTATATGTTGACTATCCTTCAATAAGAAGCTACTTAAAAAATAAAAATAAGCTGGCTGCACTGGCTCATGTCTGGAATTCCAGCTACTCAGGAGGCTGAGACGGGAGGATTGCTTGAGCCCAGCAGTTTGAGGCTGCAGTTGACTATGATGGTGCCACTCTAAAAAAGAAAATAAAATAAAAATTTAAAAAGATCACTAAGATAGTGAGCTCGGCCCCAAGCATGGTTAGCCTAAAGTGCTTTGCAGGGTTTGAACTCTCCCCCATGCCCTAGGCAAGGGAGCGGAGCTCACAGGAGTTTTCAGACAGTCAAAGGAATGGGGACTCCAGATTGTAAGAAAAACCCTCATCTTCTCAGACAATTGCAGCAAACAAAAACTTCTCATTCCCCCCCACCCCAAAAAAAAGAGGAGGGGGTTGGGGGAAGTCTGTGGCCTCTACCAGACAAATATCCCCTAGTGTGTGTTTATTCAGATTAGCCTAGTCACACACAGCCAGGGATTCCCCAGAGGGGTTTCCCATGGTTCTAATTAGATGAACTGTTTGCCCGAAGTGTAGACAGCCTCACTCCCTAGAAGAGACCATGCTAGCTTTTGGCAAAATAACCCGGTGGGGAAAGAGTGAATTCTACAAACTTCCTCGGAGCATCACCCAGATTTGAGAGGATATTGTAAAAGTAATATTACAGTTCTCCTGCCAAAATTAAGAAAGGGAGGCTTTCATCTGGTTTGAACGTTCTTCAAGAAATACACCAAAGCTAATGCATGATTCCATTTGGGGAATATGGGGCTCTGCCTTCCTCACCCAGACCGTTGCTCTGCTTGAAGCCCAGAATCTTCTCAGTAAACAAGACAGGGAAGCTCACAAATGGGGAAACAAAGCTCAATGCTTCTAGTGAGATTAGGGACCAAACACCAAAATAAATACTGACAACCAACAAAGACAATAGATAAATACCCTGTCATTCAGCAGGAGCAAGAGGGAGAACAGAACATCATTCTCAACTCTGGCTCTGCTGTCCCTTTATAGCCTTATGTAAATTACGTTACCTTCCTGAAAAATTGATATGTAATGCTCTCTCCAAGTCGATGCAAAGAAGGTTGATGGTTGTGAGGGAAAACAGGATTTTCCTGCTTCTCTGGGCATGGATCCATACTGCCCCAATGACAAACACCTTTCTCAAGCCTGACATCATTCACCATAATCAAGACCCTCTGGTCTCTTGGGAAAAAAAACCCTGGATCTGTATAATCTTTGGTTCTTCTTCTAACCCTGTCACTTACTTGCAACATCATCTTCAGCTAATCATTTAACCTCTCTGGGCTGCAAATACTTTGCCAACTGCAATTGCCCTCATCATTCATCAAATACTCAGAAGAACGGGAAAAAGAATTGCTGTCTATTGCTTTGAGCGTTCACAAGCTTAAGTAACTGAACAGGAAGGCCAGTCTTGCTTGCTGTACCCTCCCTTCCCATCTCCATGGGTAAGCCCTGCCCAGCTCAGCCATGGTGACTGCGTCCTGCTTTCTGCAAGAGGTGGGGTGGAGCATGTGAATCTCCTGAGTCAAGAAGAGGTGAACTCTCTTACTCTCTTTCATTGTGAATTAGGGGCCTCTAGCTGCTACCTGGGATCCTCCCAGGATAATTGACCCTCTGGTATTTTCCCTTCCATGACTTAAAAAGAGACTTTTAAAATTTGCAATTTGATAAATCCAGTTTTTAAAAGAGTGATCAATGCCAAATCATAATAAAGATACATTTTATTATGGGGGGTTGGAAGGACAGTTATGACCATTGACAGTTTAGAAAGAACATACTTCATAGTAAAAGGTTAGAAGTTAGAGCTCCCAGAAGGCCAATGAAAAATAAAGTGAAAGCATTGCTGAGATTGAAATTTAAACAAAGGGGAAAGTGCCATTTGATTTCACCCCAAAAGAGCGATTTATATTCACATTTTTAGGGCACACATCTGTGGTGAAAGTGAGCAACTATGCCTGTTGATTGCACCCTTTCAGCACTTCCAGCAATGCCAACATGGTATCAAGAAAACAAATGCTTCTCTTAGTCAAGCATGTAATCACATATTTCCAGATGAGAGGCACGAGAAATGATTAAAGGTTTGGGAAATTGGATCTATATAGAAATACTAATGGAACTGGCTTCCTATATCCTGGAGAAGAAAAGACTGGTAAGAGTAGAGGGTTCTCCACTTCCCTGTGTGTGAAGGAATGCATGTAACCAGGGACTCTGAGAAATGCCTGAAGGGAAAAGCAAGATCATTAAAGAACAACCAGATATGTTTTACTTGCATTTGAACAAGACTTTTAAATCTTTGAGTTTTTCAGCTACAGAAATCCTCAGAACCATCTCTAATATCAAAGAGGTCTTGGGGTCTGCCCAAACACACTGGAGCAGAGTTACCCTTAACGTCCTTCCTTGGCTGGTTTGATGAGCAGCAGAAAGAAAGCTAGAGGAACTTCGGGGGTACCTCTCAGAATTGTAGTTTTATGACCTTGACAACTATTAAGCTCAACAAGATGCCAGCAGTCTGATCAGAAATAATAGTGACCTCAGTGCATCTTCCTCAATTATCATCCAATTACTGGCACAGGCCTACATCATTTTCCCAAACGACAGATCTGTGCTGAACTCAAATGGTGTCATCAATGTGTAGTCATCCAGGTGTGACACCTCAGCGTCATTTTAGACTCATCTCTCTCTCTCACTCCTCACTGACAGTCTGTCAACAATGCCTTCAAGTCTTCCTTTTGTCTTTTTCATCTCATGTCAATCACATTCTTTCCTTTCCCAGGGCAAAATCCCAGTTCAGGCAATCATTAACACACTATTTAATTCCTGTCTCCTAAATTCAAGTTCTTTCTCAATGTTTCTCAAAAGGTGGCCAAAGATCACCTCCAACAAAATCACCAAGAGAGCTTGTTAGAAGTGCAGAATTCCCGGGCTCCAGACCATTCGCCCTTGGAGAAGCCATAGCTGAGGTTGGCATTCCAGAATCCAAATTTTTAACAAGCTCTCCCCATGTGATATTTGTATACCCTAAAGTTTTAGAAACCGTTTTCTACCAATTCAATCCACCTGGAGATTATTCATTCATTTATCTAACAGTGCATGCCAGGAACAGTTCCTCTTTTCATCAAGCTGTTTCATACATTAAAAAATCTTAAATGTGTTTATCAATAGCAGAAAGGATAAATAAAATGTGATGTGTTCATACAATGGGTTACTATATAGCACTAAAAAGCACCAATTACCACTACACACAACATGGATAACTCACAGACAATGATGAGCAAAAGGAACTAAACGTATAACAGTACATACAATATGGTTCCATTTACATGGAGTTTAACAGCAGGCTACTCTATGGTGATAGATGTGAGAACAGTGATTTCTGGGGGATGACATTGACAGGGTAGAGACACGAAGTGTACCTTCTGAAGTGTCAGAATTGTTGTTTAATCCAGAGGTATTTACTTGTGTGTGTATGTGTGCATATGTATGTGTAAGTAAAAGTTTATTGAGAATTGAGTACTTTGCTGTATGTGATTTATACTTCAATTAATATAATAAAAATAAATAAATGTAGTCCTGGGCTTTCAAAAGAGAGGAAGGAGCAAGAGAGAGAGAGAGAAACTTGAGTGATTTCACCATTGACTGAAGAGTAAAATCCAAACTCCTTAGCATGTCTTTTAAGATCTTTCACAATATATTCATAACCTAACTTCAAACTGAAGTCCTACCACTTCTCTTCTCCAATCAGGCTTACTCTTTTGTGTCTAATTTTATTGAATAGAACTCATGGTTCCTCAACTTCCTTTGCTGCTTCTCCTCCTTCCTTGGCGATCACATCTCATCAACTAGAGTATTATTCTTTCTCCATCCACATCTTAACCCTACTTGAAGCTCCAATTCTGTTTCCTCATGCCCTCTTTTCCTGATCACTTGTGGGTTGAATTGAGCTCCCCAAAAAGATACGCTGAGTTCTATCTCCTGGTACCTCATTTGGAAATTAGGGTCTTTGCAAATGTAATTAGTTAAATTAACATGAGGTGATACTGGATTAAAGTGGACACTAAATCCAATGACTTGTGTCCTTATAAGAAGGCCATGTGAAGACATAAAGAGAAACATGTGAAGACAGATACAGAGATGAGAGTAATATGTCTGTAAGCCAAGGAATTCCAAGAGTAGCCAGCAACCACCAGAAGCTAGGAAAGAGACAAGCAAAGATTCCCTGCTAGAGTCTTCAGAAGGAACCCTGCAACACCTTGATTTTGGACTTCTGTCCTTCAGAACTGTGAGAAAATAAATGTTATTTATTTTAATACATCTTGTATGGGGTAATTTCTTATGACAGCCTGAGGAAACTGATACAACGCTCCTACTCAAAGTTATCTCTCTTACTTCTTGACTTCTATAGCTCCTAAATTCTAAACATTTCACTTGACACCTATGGCAGTTATCTCCTCACGTGGCCCCCAGTTATTCCTACCTCATGGTATTAGTGCTTTTGTATACCCCCTTTCACATTGGTAGGACTCACCTATGTCACCGATAGTATATTATGAAAATGATGCATTATTTCTAAGTGTGAGTCATAAAGGACATTACAGCTTCTGCCTTGCTTGCTTGGACCATTCACTCTGGGAGAGGACATACACTTAGAACATTCAGGACACCCTATGGAGAAGTCCACCTGGTAAGGAATGGAGAACTCCTGCCAACAGCCATCACGAGCTCCCATTTATATAAGCGAACCAACTTGAAAGTGGCTTCTCCAATCCTAGTCAAGCCTTCAGATGACTTAAGCCTAACTAGGATGACTCAGGTCTAGCTAAGATCTTGACACCGCAACTTTGTAAGAGATCTTGAACCAGAACCACCACCTAAGCCACTCCTGGATTCCAGACTCACAAAAACTGTGGAAGATAATAAATGTCTATTATTTTAAGACACTAGGTTATGGAGTATTTTTTCTGCAGCAACAGATAAATAGTACGACCTCTATTACAATATACTGTCTTCCATTTCCTAACCCTTCTTGGGAAGATCTTGACTTTTCGACCAGATGCAAACTCCTCGAGGGCAGGGATCATTTCTTGTGTCTCTTTGCATATGTACACACACACATACACACACAAATACACATATATACCTGTGTGTATACATATACCATGTGCCTGGTGAACACGTGTGAATAAATGAATAAGCACAGTATATCCCATTAGATAAGCTTTCAGAATATTGCATTCAACCAACAAATGCATCTTTTATTTCAAAATTCAGCTTATGAAAACTTCTCTCATAATGAAATATTTTAGAAAAGCTGCATTTGAAGCCATTTTGAAACCACTCTTCTTTCTCTCCCACCCATTTCCTTGCCTCTCTAGTGTTGCTTGTTGGCTTCTGAAATGTAGGTCACCTCCAGTGGCATGACCTAATTAGGAGATGTAATTTAACAGAAAAAATAAAAGAAAAGAAATCCTCTGAGATGGCATATTTGAAAGAAAGAAGAGTGGTTCTTTCATTTTATGTTTTTGGCAATAGCTTCCCTACTAAAGTTATCCCCTTTCCACCCCCCAAGCTACACAATTTGTAAAGCGCAAAGAAGAAAGGTAGAAACGCATTCAGGAGCAGCTGGAAATGATGAATTTATAATGATCACAGAAGGACTAAGAGTAAGCTTTACTTCACTAAAGTGGCTCCACGGGGCTGCTTCTTGGCAGCACAATGAGTGAGACTTTGGAGGAAAATGTATTGATGATGCTAATACAAAATACCACACACTCTAAGGATAGGAGGCAACCTTATGGCTCACCTAATTCAACCCCTCAGGAAATGCTGTGACACCTGTTGTGTTTGTAGCATAATAAAAACTCCACACACAAAGTATCAAATAATAGATTTTTTTTTCTTCATACATTTGGTACTCTTGTTTTAGAACAGAGAAAAATGGCAAGCAAGCTAAACAAATTTTAATAGTTCATTACAAAATTCACTTGCAGGGGATTCATCAGGCCAGGTTGGATTCAATCCATCTCCCTCACCTCTTCCTCTCAGAGGCATGATGCTTGGTTACTGTAAAATGCTTAAGTGCTTTCTGAATCACCCCAGAAACACTTAACTACACTGATCATAATTGAATGCATTATTAATTCTTTCTTTGAAACTGATATTTCATGTTGATCATTAGACAATTTCATTTATCCATCCAGCAAAACTCAAAAGTCTGCATAACCTGCCTAGTGGTTGACATTTATTCCCATTTTACAGAGGCACAGAAAGGCTAAGTACTCACTCACATAAGGTTAAACAGCTAATAAAAGATGAAACCAAGAAGCAAACCCAGGCAATTTGACTACTATGTTCTTAATTCCTTATGTTACTTTATTTATTGATTGATTGATTTTTGCTTTCATGTCTCTGTTTTTATTCAGCTTTTAAGTTCTGGGGCACATGTGCAGAATGTGCAGGTTTGTTGCACAGGTAAATGTGTGCCATGGTGGTTTCCTGCACAGATCAACCCATCACCTAGGTATTAAGCCCAGCATTCATTAGCTATTCTTCCTGATGCTCTCTCTCTCTCTCCCCTTTCCCCACCCCCTAACAAGTCCCAGTATGTCTTGTTCCTCGCAATGTGTCCATGTTTTCTCATCATTCAGTTTCCTCTTGTGAGAACATGTGGCATTTGGTTTTCTGTTCCTGTATTTGTTTTCTGAGGATACAGCTTCCAGCTCCATCCATGTCCCTGCAAAAGGCATGATCTTGTTCCTTTTTATGGCCACATAGTATTCCATGGTGTATGTGTACCACATTTTCTTTATCCAGTCTATCATTGATGGGCCTTTGGGTTGATTCCATGTCTTCGCTGTTGTAAATAGTGCTGCAATGAACATACGCATGCATGTATCTTTATAATAGAATGATGTATATCCCTTTGGGTATACAACCTGTAATGGGATTGCTGGGTCAAATGATATTTCTGCTTCTAGATGTTTGAGGAATTGTCACACTGTCTCCACAATCCTTGAACTAATTTACATTCCCATCAACAGTGTAAAAATGTTACTTTTTCTCAGTAGTCTTTTCAGAATCTGCTATTTCTTGACTTTTAAATAATTGCCATTCCACTTGGCGTGAGATGGTATCTCATTGTGGTTTTGACTTGCATTTCTCTAACGATCAGTAATGTTGAGCTTTTTTTCATGTTTGTTGACCACATGAATGTTTTCTTTTGAGAAGTGTCTGTTCATGTCTTTTGCCCATTTTTTAATAGAGTTGTTTATTTTTTTCTTGTAAATTTATTTACATTTCTTTTTTTTTTTTTCCTGAGATGGAGTTTCGCTCTGTCACCCAGGCTGGAGTGCAGTGCCACAAACTCAGCTCACTCCAGCCTAATTTTTGTATTTTTTAGTACAGATATGGTTTCACCATGTTGCCAGGCTGATCTCAAACTCCTGGCCTTGAGTGATCCACCCACCTCGGCCTCCCAAAGTGCTGGGATTCCAGGCATGAGCCACCATGCCTGGCCTACATTACTTCAAATTAACCATAAAACTATATTCTTCATCTACTTGGAATCTATGGGAGTTTTCTATGTAGACAGCATATCCATTTATCCCTACAAGTAACTTCCTAACTGTAGGAAAGAACCTCAGTCATTTTTTGCCTTTTTTTTTCATCTCATCACACTCATGGGAGATGTCCCACTACCACTGGTACCCAAAGTTCACGCACCACTCTCCATGTTTCTGAACATGGGATTTTGATATGCTCTCCCCCTACCCACTTTCTATTAAGAATCCCTACCCTATCACTGAGGAGTTTCACTGAGCATGAGGAGCTCTGCAGACCCACTTCTCAGTGAAACTGATGAAAATTGTTTTTGAAAACAATAATTTAAGGTCTCTGGAAATAGTCTTACCAACATATAGCAAATGAAGGAACATTTGTTCTTGAAAATCTACTAAAACTAAAAAGTACAAGTGTTAGCGATATTTGAACCAAGACCAACATACTTCCTCTCCTCTCCCAGCTCAGGAAGGTGGAGATTTCACTCCAAACTGCAGCTGAAAACACAGGGCTTCTTCTCCCTCCTGCTACCAGTCTAAGGGCTATTTTCTGGGAGGTGTATTGCATTTGGCATTTCTCATCTTTACCCCAGCTTTCTGTTGCTGAGGCTAAGTTTTGGGTCAGTGTGGCCAAAAGGTGAGGGTTCCCTTCTTCTGCCCAGCAGCCCCCACTGCTATGAGAATACTGAGGCTCTATCTTGGGGATGCTGCTATGAGAATACTGGGGCCCCAGTTGTGCTTATCTTGGCTTGTAACACTGAAATTCCATGCCAAAAGTGGCAGCCTGGTGCTGCACCCTCCTCATCCACTAAGCATTCAGCTTCCAAAGCAAGAATGTCACTCAGAGGAAAATACACTGTGATCCCTGCCCCCAACACCAGAGCCTGGATCACAGAGTTTGTTTGAGGGAAGAAGCAGGTCATAGAACAGAGAGCTCTAGATCTCTCCCCAAAGGAACTGACTTTATTTCAACAGTGTGTGAAAGAGTACAAGCCTAAAGGTGCTCTCAAAAGCAGTGGAAGTTGTGATGTAAGGCAATTTGAAGTTGATTGAGAGTCGCTGGACATTCAGACGAAGCTGTAGGACAGCTAGTTTGCTGGAAAGACATGAAGAAAGAGACATCTTACCTTCCTGAGGTAAGAACAAATTACAAATATCTGGCCTCAGAACTTTTCCTTCAAAGAAGCCCAAATCTGATTGGATTAGGCTGTGAATCAATTTATGCCTGGGGCATTGTTGAAAACAGAGGAATCAAGCTGGAAATTAATTAAGTTTAAAGTTGTGTCTGGTCAAGGAAAGAGAAAAACAGTCAAACTAAGCCCAGTTAAAACCACTATCATTGCAGGTGACTGTGGGCATATCTGACATTACAGCCCTGAAGAGCAACATCAGAGCCTTCACACTGCCAGAGGGATGAGATGGGGAGGAGAAATAGATTTTACTAAAGTAATTCAATCAACCATGAAAGAAGTAAACAAGTAAATAATAAAAATCCCTGGAGAGGCTGGCACTCAGGATTGTTACAGTAGATTATCCAAAATACATAGTTTCTAACAACAAAAAATGATACATGCAAAGAAATAATAAAGTACAATAATAATAATATCATAAAATATGGCCTGTATACTGGGGGGGGGAGGGGGGAGGTGGCAACAAAAATTGACTGTGAGCGTGATCAAATGTCGGTTTAACAGAAACAGGTTTCAAAGTAGCAAATATAAATACACTCATAAAAACCAAAGGAAACCATTATTAAAGAAATAAAAGTAGGTTCTTGGCTCCGCAGCTCATGTCTATAAACCTAACACTTTGAGAGGCTGGAGAAGGAGGACTGCTCAAGGCAAGGAATTAGAGACCAGCCTAGGCAACACAGTGAGACCCTGTCTCAAAAAAAAAAAAAAAAAAAAAAAATTAAAATTTGCTGGGTTCAGTGGCATGTGCTTGGAGTCCTAGCTACTCAGAAGGCTGAGGTAGGAAAATTGCTTTAACATAGGAGTTCAAGGTTACTGTGAGCTATGATTGTATGATTGTGCCAGTACACTCCAGCCTGGGTGATGGAGTTAGACTCTGTCTCTAAAAACAGAGAAAGAAAGGTAAGCATGATGACAATTTTATGTCAAATGGTGAATATCAATTAAAAGATAGACATTCTATTT
>NW_012104654.1:1253787-1260885 GCF_000951045.1 Mandrillus leucophaeus
CCGTGTTAGCCAGGATGGTCTCCATCTCCTGACCTCGTGATCCGCCCGTCTCGGCCTCCCAAAGTGCTGGGATTACAGGCTTGAGCCACCGCGCCCAGCCAACATTCTATTTTTTATAAAAAAAAAGAACCAAATGGAAATTCTGGAGTTTATAAACATAATAACTAAAATGAACATTTCACTAGAGGGACTCAGCCATAGATGTGAACTGGCAGGAGAAAGAAATAGCAAGCTCAAAGCTATATTGATACAGTTTATGCAATTTGAAGAACAGCAAGGAAAAAAATAAAGAAAAATGAACTAAGCATCAGAGAAATATAGAATGCCATTAATCATACTAAATGTGTATAATGAGACTACAAGGAGAGGAGCGGAAAAGCAGAAAAGATATTTGAAAAAATAAAAGCCAGGTGCTATGGCTCACGCCTGTAATCCCAGCACTTTGGGAGGTCAAAGCAGGAGGATCATTTGAGGCCAGGAGTTCAAGATCAGCCTCAGTAACATAGTGAAACCCATCTCTACAAAATACAAAAAAACAAGCTGGGTATGGCGGCACGTGCCTGTGGTCCCAGCTACCCGGGAGGCTGAGATAGGGGGATTGCTTGAGTCCTAGAGGTTGAGGCTGCAGTGAGCTGTCTTGCACCACTGTACTCCAGCCTGGGTGATAGAGTGAGACCCTATCTCAAAATAATAATAATGTCTGAAAAAATATTAATCTACATATTCAGAAAGCTCAATGATCTCCAAGTAGGATAAACACAGATTCACAAATAGATGGTAAAAATATTGAAAGCTGAAGACAAGGAGAAAATCTTGAAAGCAGTAAGAAAAAAAAAAAAAGACACATTACTTACAAGGAAACCCATATTAGGTTAGCAGGTGAGTTCTTAACAGAAACAACGGAGGCCTGAAGGCAGTGGGGTAACATTCAAAGTGTTCAAATAACCAGGAATCCTACATCCAGCAAGGCTGCCTTTCAAAAATGAAGGCAAAATAAAGAAAAAACAAAACCTGAGAGAATCTGTTGCTAGCCAATCTGCATCATAAGGAGTATTAAAGGAAGTTCTTTAGGCTGAAAGCAAGTGACCCCAGACAGTAACTCAAATCCACATTAGAAAATAAAGAACACTGGAAAAAGTAATTATGTAGTTATAAAAGACATTAGAGATGCATAGTTCTGGTTCTTTCTTCTTTAACTGATTTAAAACACAATTGTCTAAAACAATATGCACATAATGTATTGTTGGGCCTGTAACATGCAGAAAAGTAATATATTTACCCACAATGGCACAAAGAAGGTAGACAGGGAAAAAAACTTATTGGGCAAAGGAAATGACTCCAGATGGTAACTGGAATCCACAGGAACAAATTAAGAGAAACAGAAATGATGAATAAGAAGATGAATAGAAAAAAAATTACAAATATATACTTGTTCTCTTTTCTTCTGTTAGTTTTTTAAAAAGACATAAAGTAAACAAATATAACAATAAATTATTGGGATTGTAACATTTATAAATGTAATATGTATGGTAATAATACCAAAGGGGGAAAAGGAATACAATTATAAAGGAGTAACATTTCTATATTTCATGGGATTAACTTAATATAAATCTGAAGCTATTTCTGATAAGTTAATATGTATATGGTCCCTAGAGCAACCAGTAAGGAAATAACTCAAAAAATGAAAATACAAAAATCAGTAAAGCTGGATACATGACATTATGCATTTATTAAAACCCACAGAACAATACAACACAGAGTAAATGCTAATACAAACTATCGACTTTAGTTAATAATTATTATCAATATTGATTCATAAATTGTAATAAATGTCCCCTAGAAATGCAAGATATTAACAATAGTGGAAATTATGGTGGTGAAAAGTTAAATGGCAACTCTTTTACTTCTGGCACAATTTTGCTGTAGACTTAAAACTACCTTAAAAAATAAAAACCTATTAGAAAAAAATGATCTCAAAGTCTCTGACCAATGAATTTTTTAAATTATTAAAGAAATTTAAGTGGTATATTAGAAAATATTTACTTAATGCTAATAAAAGCACTAAAAGAGGAAGAAGAGAATGAAAAAGGCATGAGACAGAAAACAAAACACAGCAGATGTAAGCCCAATATATTAATAGTAATCTTAAATGTGAATGGATTAAACACCTCAGTTAAATGTCAGAGATTGTCATACTAGGAAAGTCCATGGTTTTCTTTTTTGTTTTTCTATGGAAAAGTCCATAGAGTCCAACTCTATGCTGTCTATAGGAGACATATTTGAGATTCAAAGATTAAAATATATTGAATGTAAAAGGATGAAAAAATATTGTGAAATAGTAACCACAAGAAAGCTGGAGTGGTTATACTAATATCAGGCAAGACTGACTTTAAAAGGAAAAAAAGTTACTAGAGATAGAGAAGGACATTTTATAATGATGAAAGGAGCAATCTATGAGGAAAATATAGCAATTAGGAACATACATACACTTAACAAGAGAGCAGCAAAAAAAAAAAGGAGCAAAAACTGACAGAAATGAAGGGGAAAATGAACAATAAAAAGAGACAATAATAAAAGGAGAAATTCAATGATAATAATAAGATACTTAAGTACCCCACTTTAAATGATGGATTTAAAAAACTAGGCAGAATATCAACATTTCAACAGCACTATAAACCAAATAGACCTAACATACATCTATGAATAACTCCACCCCAAAACGGCAGACTATAGATGATTTTCAAGTGCTTAAGGAACATTCTCCAGGATAGAACATAAGCTAGTCCATAAAACAAACCTCAACAGAGTTAGAGGAATAAGTATAGTCCAAACTATGTCCTCCAACTATGATGGAATGAAGTATAGACATTAACAACAGAAGAACTTTTGGAGACTCTGAAATATGTGGAAATTAAATAACATACTCCTAAAAAACCAGTGGGTCAAAGATAAAATCAAAAGGTAAATTAAGGAAGACTTTGAAATAAATGAAAATGAAAACATAGCAAAATCATGAAATACAGCTAAAGCAGTGCTCACTGGGAAATTTATAGCTTTAGATACTAAAAAAGGAGAAGGATCTCAAATCAATAACCTAACTTTCCACCTTATGGCACTGAAAAGAAAAGCAAACTTTCCATGCCCAAAGAGAGCAGAAGAAAGGAAATAAGATCAGAGGAAAAATTAATGAGAGAGAATGAGAAAAATAATAGAGAAAAATCAATGAAACCAAAATCTGCTTCTTCAAACACAGCTAAATGGACAAATCTTTAGCTTTGTCAAGAAAACAGGAGAGAACACTCAAATTATTACAATCAGAAATGAAAGAGAGGACATTACCACCAACCACACAGAAATAAAAAGATTTATTAAGTAATACTGTAAACAAATATATTCCAATAAACTGGACAACCTAGATGAAATAGACAAACCCCAAAAAGGAAGCTGACTGGGGAACAAACAAACAATCTTAATAGACCAATAACAAGTAAAAAGATTGAATCAGTGATCAAAAACTACCTATAAAGAAAAGCCCAGGCTCAGATGGCTTCAGCGGTGATTTTTATGATACATTTAAAGATTAATACCAATTCTTCACAACTCTTCCAAACAATAGAAGAGGAACACTTCCCAATCCATTCTGTGAAGCCAGTATTGCCCTGATACCAAAACCAGACAAAGGTATCACACAAAAAAAGAAAACTACAAACCAATGTCTCTTATGAATATGGATTTAAAATCTCAACAAAATACTAGCAAACTGAATACAGCAATATATAAAAAGAATTGTACGCCTGTAATCCCAGCACTTTGGGAAGCTGAAGTGGGTGGATTGCTTGAGTCCAGGAGTTCAAGACCAGCCTAGGCAACATGACAAAACCCCGTCTCTACTAAAAATACAAAAATTAGCCTGGCACGATGGTGAGCACTTATAATTCTAGCTACTCTGGAGGCTGAGGCAGGAGAATTGCTTCAATCTGGGAGGTGGAGGTTGCAGTGAGCTTAAATGGCGCCACTGCACTCCAGCCTAGGTGACAGAATGAGACTCTGTCTCAAAAAAAGAAAAAAAAAATGTATAGCATGACTAAGTAGCATTTATCCTAGGAATGCAAGATTGGTTTAGCATCCAAAAATCAGTAAATACAATGCACCTTATTGAAAACAAAAACAAAAACCATATGGTCTTTTTTTTGTCAAAAAATCATTTGACAAAATTCAGCATGCTTTCATGATAAAAAATATTTGACAGGCTAGGAACGGAAGGAAACTTCCTCCACCTGATAAAGGGAACCTACAAAAACCCACAGCAAACATCGTATTAATGCTTAATAGTGAATGTCCACATGCTTTCTTCTAAGATCAGGAAAAAGACAATGTTATTAGATCTTGCCACTTCTATTCAATATTGAACTAGAGGTTCTAATCAAAGTAACTAGGTGAGAAAAATAAGTAAAATGCATCCAGATTGGAAAAGAATGAATAAGACTGTATCTATTCACAGATGACATGAACTCATATTATAGAAAATCCTAAGGAATCCATGAAAAAAACTACTAGAACAAACAAGTTCTGTAATGTTGTAAAGATCCAAAGCCAATATTCAAAAATCAACTGTATTTCTATATACTTGCAACAAAGTATCCAAAAGTGAAATAAAAAAAAATTCCACTTAAAATAGCATCAAAAATAATAAAATATGTAGGAATAAATTTAATGAAAGGAGTACAAAACTTACACACTGAAAACTATAAAATACTATTGTAAGAAATTAAAGAAGATCTACATAAAATATAAGAATATTCCACTTTGATGAATTGAAGGATTTAATATTGTTAAGTTGGTAATATTCCCCAAACTAAGCTACAGATTCAAAAAAATCCCCATCAGAATCCCAACTGGCTTTTTTGTAGAAACTTGCAAGGCAGTCCTAAAATTCATATGGAATTGGAAGGAGTCAGAATCACTAAATTCATCCAAAAAAGAGTAAAGTTGGAGGATACACACTCACCAATTTCAAAACTTACTACAAAACAACAGTAATCAAGACAGTATGATGCTGACATATAGTTACAAATAAACATGTAGACCAATGGATTAGCACTGACTGTCCAGAAGAAAACCTATGTGTCTCAACTGTCTTTCTACAATGCCAAGACAATTCAACTGGATAAAAATAATATTTTTAACAAATAGTGCTGGAGCAAATGCATAGCTACAAGCAAAAGGATGAAATAGGATTCTTACCTTAAACCATATATAAAAGTTAACTCAAAATGGATCAAAACCTAAGTATAAAAGCTAAATTTATAACACTCGTAGAAGAAAATACAGGGGTAAATCTACTGACCTCAGATTTGACAATGTATTCTTAGATACCACACCAAAAGCATGATCAACAAAAGAAAAAATAGGTAAGTTGGACTTCATCAAAATTTAAAACTTCCTTGCTTTAAAGAACACTATCAACAAAATGAAAAGACAACCCACAGTATGGGAGAAAATATTTAAAAATAATATATAAGGAACCTGTATACAAAATACGTAAGAAGTCTTCCAATTCCTTAATAAAAAGACAACTCAGTTTTAAAATGCGCAAAGGATTTGAGTAAATGTTTCTCCAAAGAAGATACACATATGGCCAATAAACACATGAAAAGATGCCCATCTCTTAGTCATCAGGTAAATGCAGATCAAAGCTACCAGATGTCACCACACACTAAGATAGCTAGAATCAAAAAGTTAGGTAACAACAGGTATTGGTGAGGAGATAAAGAAACCAGAACCCTCATACACTGCTGGTGAGAACGTAAAATGGTACCGCTGCTTTGGAAAACAGTCTGACTCTTCCTAAAATTGTTAAACATAGATTTGTCATATATAACCCAGCAATTTTATTCTCAGGTATATACCTAAGAAAAATGAAAATGTATGTCCATACAAAAACTTGTACATGAATGTTTATAGAAGCGTTATTCACAATCGCCAAAAGGTAGAAACAGCCCATACATCTACCAATTTATGAATAAATAAATTGTGGTATATGTATACAATGGAATATTATTAGGCCACAAAAAGAAAGGAAGTATTGATACATACCACAACATGAATGAACTTTGAAAACATCACATTAAATGCAAGAAGTTAGTCACAAAAGGCCACATATTATACGAGTCCATTTATATGAAATGCCCAGAGTAGGCAAATCTACAAACACAGAAAGTAAATTTGTGATTGCTTAGGGCTGGGAGAAAGGAGGAGTAGGGGAAGGTAAGAGCTAAAGGGTGGAGGGTTTCTTTCTGAGGTGAAAAAATTATCCTAAAATTGACTGTGGTGATGGTTGCACACATCTGTGAGTGTACCAAAAACCATTGAATTATACACTTTAAATGCATGAATTCTATGGCATATGAATTATATCTCAATGAAATTATTGTTGAAAATTCAGCAACATTCTACAAAATGCCTGACCAGTATTCTTCAAAACTCAAAGTCATCCAAAACAAGAAAGGTCAGAGAAACTGTCACAAACCAGAGGAGGCTAACAAAACAACATCATGCCCAAAGGTCATGTGGTGTCTTGGATGGAATCCTGTAACAGGAAAGAGGCATTTGGGAAAAACTAGTGACTCCTGTATAAAAGGTGGAGTTTAGTCAATAATAATGTACCAGTGAGACATCTTTACTTGTGACAAATGTGTCCCCAGTCAGGTACGATGGTAACCACATGGAAACTGGGTGAGGGGTATACAGGAGCTCTCGGTATTATTATTGCAACTTCTCTATAAACCTAAAGCTACCTCTGAAATAAAATGTTTATTTAAATTTCATGGAAAGGAATCCCTGCCCTAGCTCAGTGTTTCCCCACTCCTCTTGCTTTTAGGAGTTAGCTATAGATGACCATGAGCTTCCTTTGCAGAGAGGCCAATAAAAGGTTGTTAGGGGTGAATGCTGCTGGAAAGGGCAGGGAGGGGACGGATTACATTGCCAGCCAGACATCATCGTAAAAGACAGAGAGGAAGTGTAAAAAAAAAGCAAAAAAAAAAAAAAAAAAAAACAACCAAAAGTGGCAGAGGCTGTCACCTAATCCTGATGGGCAAA